>NC_139352.1:21569651-21748148 GCF_055883805.1 Amblyomma maculatum | reverse complement strand
ATTGAACGAAATCTGGAAAGCCTGGAGAGCGTTTCGAATTCGTTTGAGGTAAACAGGGGGTGTGCTAAAGCAGGTTTTGGCAGGGCTTTTCAGCGAGATGCATTCATTTTAACAGAAGGGATGGGAGCAGAGATCGGCTGGCGCCTGGATGCAGGTCTGTAGCTTTTTTAGCGGTGTCCGTGACAGCTCAGTGCACGGAGGTAGTTAGAAAGCGAAGCAGAAGTGAGTCTGATAACGAGGCGTGAAGCCTCATAAAAAATGGCAAGGAGGAGGTCGAGAAAGAAAAGTACATAAAAAAAAAAGATTTAACACTAGGATCAGCTACATAAACATGCAAGGAGGTAGAAAAAGATCGAATGGCTAGAGATAGAAACAGCAGTTGAAAGATGAAATAATAGGTGTGTACGCTCTATCATGACTTATCTCAGTGATCTAGAGATCCGCCGTTAATGGAAGGCTACGTCTGGAAGAGTTGCAAAAGAACGAGGCGGAAAAAAAGAGGAGGTGGTAGGTATGGTAATACACAAGGGAACAAATTGGCAACGAATGAATCATTTGTAAAGAACATATATCTGGTATCAGGAGCAGAAGGACAATGGCTAGGGGTAGTTTATTAGTAACAGGACACCAAGGCAGGCAAGAAAGAAGATATTGTTGAATGCTCAGTGACGATATAAGCCATTGTGTAGAGGGGGCCGAATATTCTCTGCAGGGGACCATGAACGGCCACATCGACGATCTGAATGGTTACACGAATTGTAACGTGAAGCTAATGCTAGATTTCTTTGAGCGACACTACCTAGTTATAGTAAATAAACAATATGCGAAGCCAAACTCACGTGGGAATTCGCAACAGGCAGACGACCATTGGCTACTGTCTAATATCGCAAGGAATTATAGCAGGTCACAAAAATGGAAATAGACGAAAAAGGGAGTGTAGTCTGAGAAGTGATCATAAACGTATTAGTCTGCAGATGGGGCCCTTGATGAAAAGAAGAGATGAAACTTAGAGAAACGTAAACGCAAAATTAAACGACGATCAAATAGCGCAGATAGCAGCAGACATAGAAGAAGCAATAAAGAAAAGCCCATGGAAGACTAGGATTATGAACAGGTAGAACTACTCATAAGAGGAAAATTAAGGAATTTAAAGTAGCAAACCGCTGGAATGGAAAGAGGAAGCCAACGGAGCTGGTGGGATGAGGAATATTAGGGAAGCCATTGAACAACGAAGGGCTGCTTCAGGGAACACAGAGAGGCAAAGAAAGCACAGGCATCCTAGGAGGAAATCGATCCAAAAATGGAATCATACCGACAAAAGAAACGATGTACAGGCCCTCGTCCAAAGTAAAATAAAGCAGTCCACCGATCGCTGGATGGCTGACATACACGATGCCTCTAGAGGCGGAACAAGAAAATTCTGGAGCCATATAAGCTGGCTAGGTAATGAGAATCAAAAGAAGCAGGACTCGATTCACGATAACGAGGGAAAGTTTTTAAAAGGAGACAACGCAGTGAACTACATTACATCAGTTATAGCCGAGTCATTTAAGAGCAACGATAGGGTAATCTCCGTAAATCAGGAAGGAACACAAGATAGCAGAATACAAAACAGCTTAGAACTGACCAATCTAAATTGGAAAAAGGTAGAAAAAAATGTTCCTGAAAACACATCTAGAGGAATAGATGGAATTCCGATCAAGCTGGTTAATGAACTTGGTCCAAGAAGTAAGGAAACGTTAAAAGCTTTGGAAACAGTCATAACGAATAAGCAAATTCCGGACAGCTAGCGGCAGAGTAAAATGAATTTGATTTATAAAGGGAAAGGAGAAAGGATGCACATAAAATCCTACCGGCTGATTACCACAACATCTGTTATGTACAGGTTGGCCATGCAGGCGGTGAAATTAAAGGTGCAAGCATGGGTAGAAAGTAACAAGATACTCGGAGAACTTCAGAACGGATTTATAAATTGTAGGCGTTTAGATGATAGCCTTTTCGTGCTTACCCAATACATCGAAATATCTAGAGTGGAAAATAGACCTTTGTATTTGTCCTTCCTGGACATAAACGGGGCGTACGACAATGTAAACAGGGAACTCCTATGGAACATATTAAAAGAAGAAGGTATCGGTTATAACATAACAGAGTTCCTACAGGAAATATACCGGGATAACAAAGTAGAAATTACGTGGCAAGGGATAAGAAGTACGGAAGATGTCAAAGTATGCAAAAGATTAAGACAAGGCTGTCCTCTATCACCACTGCTGTTCGAGCTTTATATGATAAACCTGGAACGGAGAATACAAGACAGTAACCTAGGTTTTAACCTGTCATATAGATTAGGTGGAAAGGCGGTAGAGCAGCGCCTCCCCGGTTTGACGCATGCAGATGATATTGTGCTGCTAGCTGAGAGTCTCGAAGAATTGCGAACTCTAGTTAAGTATTGCGGAGGGGACGCTCTAGGCTTCCGTTTTAGCGCAGTTAAGTCGGGTCTGATGATTTTCAACGACTCGACTGATCAGGGTCTTAAAATACAAGGCCATGAAATACATAGAGTAGCAGAATATAAATATCTGGGGGTATGGGTAAACGAAGGTTTGGCATACATTAGAAAGCATGAGCAATCACTTAAGGCCAAAGGGTGAAGGAATGCCGGGATAATGAAGCATAAGACATTGTGGGGATACAATAGGTATGAGGTTTTGAGGGGTATTTGGAAAGGAATTATGGCGCCCGGACTTACTTTCGGAAATGTGGTTTTGTGCCTAAAATCAGAGGTACAGTCGACATTAGAAATAAATCGGAGATCCGTTGGACGATTAGCACTAGGTGCCCACAGCAAAACTACAAATGAGGCAGTACAGGGAGATATGGGCTGGGCACCTTTCGAAGTACGGGAATCTCAGAGTAAAATATTGTATGAGGAACGCCTGAGGAAATTGGACAGTAACAGACGGGCAGCTAAAGTATTTACATACCTGTACTTAAAAAGCGTGCACTCACAATGGAGAAAAAGAACTAGGAAACTAACTAGTAAGTATGCTAGTCACAAGGACGGAGAAATAAAGAGCATTAAGCAACAGGTGAAAAACACAGATGGTAAAAATTGGATTAATTCGATGGAAAAGAAACAGAATGTGGAATTATACCGAAAGTGGAAAATGCAGATCAGGAAGGAAGAGTTCTTTAATAACTCAAGAGGTAGTGCCCTACTTTTTGAAGCTAGATCAGGGGGCCTTAGAACACGCAGCTACAAAAAGGAATTTAACAATGGAGATGACGCATGTGCTGTATGTGGTAACTCCAGTGAAACAATTGACCATATTATACTCGAATGTAATGGTATCCATCCGGAAGTTGATGCAGGCGCAATCACTGTTCCTGAAGCTTTAGGGTTTAGAGACACCAGTGTCCGGGTGAGTAAACCGGCGGTGGAAACTAGCAAAAAACGACTTAAAGATTGGTGGCTTAAAAGCAGAGAAGTGACATAATGTTAATAATGTAGAAACAAAAATTTAATAAACAGAATGATGGTTTAGTTAAGCAATCTAAAACAATAATTAAGATATAGGAAGAAAAATGAGCATGATAGCTACTGCTGCCCCCCCCCCCCCCCCCCCCCCCACCGTTTCAAAGGGGACGCTCCTATATTCCATCCATCCATCTGTCAAAGGGTGGAGGGGTAGGTATGTTGATACACCGGAAAACAAATTGGCAAAGTATTAAATCATCTTGTAAAGAACATATCTGGGTTTCAGAAACAATTGCCGGCATAAGGACATGGCTAGGGTAGTTTATTTAGGAACAGGACATCAGTGAAGGCAAGAAAACAAGGATCTTGTTGAATGTCTCAGTGACGATATAAGCCAGTTTGGAAACGGGGCCAATATTATTCTACTGGGGGACATGAACGGCCACATCGACGATCTGGATGGATACACGGATTGTAACGGGAAGCTAATGCTAGAATTCTGTGGGCGACACGATCTAGTTATAGTAAATAGAGAAACAAAATGTGAAGGCCAAATCGCGTGGGAATTCAGCAACAGGCAGACGACCATTGACTACTGTCTAATGTCGCAGGAAATTTATAGCAAGGTCACAAAAATTGCAAGGTCCCGGCTTCGAAAAGCGTGAAGACCTGCCAAACGGCTCGGGAGTCATGACTGACTTAAGATAACGTCAAGACATTCAGACGGACGCTTTCGATGGAGGTGGAAAGGAAAGCACCGGAGTGCTGTGCGATATTAGTGCCCGCTAACACCTCAGGTTGTCGAAATTCCCAGAGCTCTCCACTACAGCGTCTATCATATCCTGATTCGCATTGGGGCGTTTAACACCGAAACAAACCCAACCTGTAAGGAACGCCCTCAGGTGGTATTCTTACGACCTGTCCCTAACTACATGAATGTAGGTTTACATAATCAGACAAAGGGTACAATACTCGCTAGAGCGTTAGTTACTATTGTGTGAACCAACCTCAGGCTTTGTGTTCCCGTTTATCACAAAACTGTTCATTGCCTGCAATGAGGCTAACTGCTGCGAAGCCGCTCTTGAGCTAGCAGCCGATAGCGAAAATATTCGGTTACGCTACTTCCCTGGAAATTAGAGAGCTAAAACAGGGTTGCAATAAAACATGGTGCTGGGCTAGTTAATCACATTTAGTAAGTAGACAGCGTAAAAAACCACCACAAACAAATTAAAATCAGCTGATAGTAGCGTTCTTTTGTGTCGCGTGCTCATATATGGCTGACTCTTTTGGCTGTCTTCGTACCGAGTATAGAACAAGACGTAGAAGCAGTGCCGAGCGCGAAACGACATGCTTAATAAAGTTCACATGTAAGAGCGCATAAAGTTGACGACGGCGCAAAACTACAGTGCTCAGACCCTTTCGTTTGACCGTGCGCTCGTTAAGCACTCACCTTAATAAACTAATCTAGCTTATCACATTAATACACACTACAAGTTAATAGTTAATAGAGGAGCTGTATTACCCCGGCGGAGGAGTACAATTACATATGCCCGCGTTTCGATTCAGGGAACTCGTTGAACGTCTGTACTTTGTAAATAAGGCACAAAGCTCCCCCTGTCCTTTCTTCCTATCGCTCCCCTCTCTACTTCCCCTCGCTATCCTCTCCCTATCCCCTTTTCCTTCCCACCGGCCGCAGCTCAAGTGCTTCAGTTTTTTAGATAGCAGTTGCCGCAGCCGGCAATACTTCCCATTCAATAAAGGACATTCAATCATTCAATCAATCTTTTCCTTCTTTTTGATTATCTATATAAAAAAATAAATCAACCACTACCACCACCAACACTGGTACGCTTCTTCGACATAGCCACTAAACTGCCTTCCTTTAATGCGTCACGAACACTCGATCACCCTTCGGAATGGCAAAAAATTCTGGCCAAATAGGCACCCCGGCTACTAAACAGAAATCGAAGGAAGGGGGGTAGGGGGAGTTCTTTATCAAACACAGCTACGGAAGGTGCACCCCCTACAGCTTTTCGTGTATCTGTCATTCACCTGACGCTATGGCATTTCCGCGTACACGCTCGTAACAGTGAGGAACTTAGCGTGTGGAGGTTCCGGAGCGACGGCGATGAGCTTCGCTGCCAGGTGCCTCTCCTGCAGTTGCGATTCTGCAAGGCTGATTCTGGTCGTCGTATGTCCGGCTCAACTGGAGCGCTTGCCTGAGATACGGGTTTTGAGAGATTGTCTTTAGCGCATGAAGGAGAGGGACATGTTTCTTAAGCGCAAACCGATACTATCATATGAAATTCCGCCTTCTCGGTGCCTTTGATGCAAATCATCAAACAACGTCACTAGTTTTCTTGTCACACCATAAAATGCAAGTCAGCGTCGAGTATACCATTTTCGTGATATTATAGAATTTCGTTTAAAAGTTGGTCACAATCACTGAAAAGGGTAGTTAGTATGCGCTAATAATGACATTGAAAACGCAAAGATTTGACGATAAGGGGATCAATTAAGCTACGCTTCAAAGATATCACGCGATAGCGGCCTGTGGCCCAGTGGGATGCTTCCGCATTGAGAAAAATCGACGCAGACGCACATTCCGCATTGCGAAAGGCGCTTTGAGACATGGTAGGGTGCACCGTGGTAGGGTGTCTGACTTAGAACACGGAGGCGCCATCTGTCTCCGCAACGACGTAGAAGGTCTCGATTAGTTCCGGTGGCTGCGAAATGCTAGCGCCTATTTTTCCGACACGTTTTTCGTAATCCGGGGTTAGCGATGCCTTTTCGACTGAACGAACTGCGTGCATTGCAAAAGTCGTGGAATAAAGGGGAACTTCGCATGATTCGGGGCAAATCCTTTCGCTTCAAGTGTTAACTCATTGCGTATCCACTTTGAGACATACCAGTTACGTAAAATTTTGTATTATCACGTACAACAACAGCATTGCGAGGGCCACACGGCATCATAAAGATATTATTTTATTTAAAAAGTGGCATAGTTTTAACGTATGCGAGTCGATGGGGCACAGTACGCGAATCTCACATAATAATCGGCGTAAAGTAGTGAAATGACACCGTACGTTGGCGAGCTGAGCACACACGCATTAAGAAAATATCATTCTAATGTATTCTTATCCCGTAACACAATGCATGGTGCTAAAATCAACACGTGCATCGTAGAGACATTCGAGCTCGTCATTTCGAGGAATTATCGCCAATGCCAAGAAATATATGCGGTTAATGGAGTTACACAGCATTATGCCGGAATGGATAGTAGCGAGGTGCTAGATGTAGTAACGAAATAAGTCTACTTATGACGGACTGTGGCCGCAGATCCAGGTCCCGAAACGTACTTAAATAACAGGAATCAGAATGGGACGATACTTTCGGAAAGTATACTATCGGATCATGAATGACAGATCACCAGCAGTGGCGTAAATACGTGACCATTTCAGATGGCACTCGTAGGTTACTATGGAGTAATTTTGATTAATAAAATTTATTTCCTCGTGTTTTTGTTTTTTCGAAGTAAATCAGATGGGATTAGATAAATGAAAACGTCGTTAACTTTTAATGCCTGGACGATGAGCTAAAACTTCTATATACACTATAATAACTGCAAGTACACGCTAATGCTCCACAAATAATGTGGCTTTCTTTTTTTTTGTTGTTGTTGTTGCTAATTCTAGTCCTACGTACGAAGATGGTGCGCTGCAAATATTTCTGAATGAAAACACTTCGTTACAGGGGTGTTCAAAAAGAGCGTCCAATGCGTTCCAGATTATGATGATATTAAACCAAGCGGGGGACAACATTGCCATATATGGCGACGCAAGGGGTATTAACTGAGAGTCGCACTTACCATTTTGGTGCCTGCGGGTGAAGAACTTTGATCTCGCACGCAGAGCTGAAGCTGGCTGACACAAGGTGCGGTGCCGATGACATCCCACCGCGGAGATTGGCAGAAAGTGCAGCTGATGCAGTTTAGAATGCCACGAAAACAGTAACTAGCACTGGTTGGCGACGTTCGGATGAACTTCTTGCACAGACACAACACTGTCGATGGCCGATTGCAGTGGACAGGCGAGTGTGCAGCATGGCATAGATTCCGAGGCCTCGATGTTTGCAGTGTTTGAACACTGTCACAGTTCGCAACTACAGGGACTGAGAAGAGAGGCGAGGAATGTTCTGCTAGTCTGGTTAGTCCTGGGCGGAGTTGAAACGCTCGAATCAAATAGCGTAACCTGGGCAGGTTCGGGAATGCAAAGCTGTACTTCGGCCGCTCCGTAGCATTCTGCTGGGGTTAGGCCTAGTCTCGGCAAATCTCACCTATCCCAGACGAAGCACGTGCCGCTATCTCGTATCTTGATCGGCAAACGCCTCTGCTGAAGCATTTGTTATCTTTGGAAGCCAACCTTTCTGGTTCCTGACTGTTTCATGCTGGCGTCCTATAAATTATAGCTCGACTGCTAGGTTTTCTTTTCCTGGGCTGGCACTATCATGTACGAGTACCACGTGATGTTCTGGTCGCGCGCATTACAGATTGCATGAACGCAGCTGAGAGTATCTTCACGTGACGAGACTTTTTGAACACTTAATTGTTATCAGAAAAGCACCATGAGTGATAGGAAGCATGGAGTAGACGCTCAAATTGAGCGATGAATTAAGTATTACCAATTTTCAATGTGAGCCGTAGCTAGGACGAACATGCTCTACTGATATTGTATATAGGTGCTCCATGTTGTTTTTAATGGCGCATGTAGAGGCGTACATAGCAAGAGAAACTACGGGTGAGAGCGAAGGAATTCTGGTGGGATTTGTACCTCGGGCTCCCCTTAATGTTCAGTTTAATCTCGGTTTGTACCGGAGCCCGCCACAAAACTGTATGTACTACATAAGAATAGGGGGGGGGGGGGGGGGGGGGGTGCAGAAATAGACGTCATAGCAATCATACACACCCTTCCCGACAGTCTAAACGAACTTACATCAGTAGGTCAATAGATCAGATCAGATCACTAGATGATTGGCAGCAATTTAACTTGAGAAATTACGTGTTTGATCATTTCGGAATGGCGCTGATGAAGCTACAGCAGGTCGAAAAGAGATCAAAGCTGCTGGCTATCAACGTGCAGCGCATTTTTGCAGAGCCGTACTTCGACGACGATGATAATGATGATGCACCTTTTATGTCTAAATTGAAGTTCAGTGGGAGGATTGAGAGCAGATCAGGTTGGAATGCTGGCAGAAGTCGACTCGCGTACCAGCCGGACTCGCTTGTACTTTGTGCTAGGCTTTTCACCTGTCAGGGCCGCCTCCCACACGTAGTATGGATGACGGTCAATACAAGACTGCAAGCTTGTTCGCAGTCTTGATATACGGAAAAGCGTTGGACAAGCGCCACAGCAGGGGAGAGCCAGCGGTATCGGTTTGGGCGAAACTAGAACCGAAATACAACAGCTTTCAAAAGGTGTTCGTGTTATCCTCAGCCAATAGCTTATGCGGTTTCTCGTTCTATGCTGCCGGTTTTAACACTATTCTTTCGACCAGATTTTAGAGCCGCTCTCGCGTACAGTCATTTTCTGCTGACTAGTGCACCGCCATCCGGATCTGTCTCTCTGGGGACCGCGGGACTGCGGAATCTCCGAGGCCGCGCCTGCACCGCGATTTGCCAGCATTCGGGTGCTGTAAAATATTTTCAGATATTTTCACCGTAACATTGTGTCACTGCAAGGTTATTTGCGTTATCCAAAATTAAAAACTAAGTGTCCCTTTCAACGAATGATATTTGTAATTGATATGTCATTCGCGCAGTGTCACACTGTGAAATTCAGTTACACCCGCACCAAAAGGCGCTGGCCCTGAGTGTGCTGCGTGACCTATGCCACTGGCTTCGGCCGGGCGAGTGAGTAGTCTCTGGGGGTACAATGAATCTCCAGTCCCATTGTAGCGGCGTTTACATGGACAACATAGAAAAATCATCTATGAAATTCATCCGTCGTGTGGTGCCACCTATGTCGGCCAGGCTCAACCGACCGCTGTATAAACGATCGACAGATTACGAAAGTACGCAGAAGAGTCGCACTAGCCAAACATACTGACAGCATGTGGATGCATGGGCGCGAGGACATACCGTGGCGCCACCTCCCGGAAGCGTCCGCATGACGAAGTAATTAGTGGGATAACGCACGTTGAACGGCTGCTGTAGAATGCTTTCCTAGGCAGTTCAGTTGCGCGTTAGCATTACGTTCATTTATTTATTTAATGTGTACCTCGGTCTGGGGCTGTATAAGCTTATTTTGAGGTATGAAACCCACTCATTCGGCAAAAATGCAATGCGGCCTCCCGAATCAGAGTTATCGTATTTGGCGAGCTTTACTGCTACGACGACGAGAACCGGCTCCAGCATTTCTGCTGTTGTTAAAAAGAAAAAAAAAAATCTGAGGCTACCACACAACCAGTCCGATGTAAGCAGTCAGTGCACAGGTAATGGGATTCCTGTGCAAGAGCAGATGACTGCCAGGAGCCTGTAAGATGTTGAGCGCCTTCGCATATAGCGCCGGCGGAAGCGGCACTATAGTTCGCTTACTCCCTTGAACGTATAGTGGAGCAAGCATGTTTGGCTGCGGGAATGACATAGATTAATTTTTTTAGCAAGTGTGAAGACATGTGTTCTACGCAGCAAATTCTTGCCCGCTGACTGCCGTCATTGACACTCTTGGTTAGAGCGGATATTTGTTTTTCCCGCACACAGTATAGCTTCTTTTCTTTTTTTTTTCTACGGATATCTCGATCAGCACATCACAAAAAACATGCATGCAATGCTTTATCTTTCGTTTATTCACGGACTCTGCCATTTTAAATTACTACACTACTGGAGACGCTGCGTGAGACAACTCACCATGCATGCATACCGCTGCTTGAGGCGGCAGAATATTCTAGTTCACTTCAGTGAAACTTCGGTGTCAACGTGTTCATTCAGAATAATTAGATACCTTCTGGCCTTCGCACGATCCCTCCTTTCTTTGGGACGGTACCGCTCTGTGAAGAAGCCAGCATCTTTTCCATCCTTCCAGCAATTAGTATCGTTAGAATTCACAAGTGATAAGCGCAAATTAAAACGCGCGCGCCGTTTCTTCTGCCGCTCACAGAACGTTTAGCGCCAACTCTATGGACAAAATTTCGCTCGCTGAAATGCCTGCAGCGCACATCATGAGAATGATCACTGGCTGATTAACCCATTCAAGTTTTGATTAAGGAATGTTCTGTGAGCTTATGTTTCGGGTAGCAATGGGAGCTTGCGCCGGGTTCCCTTGCTTACGTCCGGGAGCAGAGCAGTAACGGATCGTAGCAACAGTTTATTTTAAATAAACTTCACCAGCCTCAGTCACGATGCAAGATAAAAAAGTGCAAGGCTAGCACTCTATATCAACCCAAAACTACAGAAATAAACGCGACTATTAGCTTTTAAAACACACAAATTCAATCGAGCGTCTGCTTCAGCAGCAGTAAGAGGAGTCACGTGATCCCACTTTCTTCCCTAGGTCGACACTAGCGCCATTCGCTCCAGTGGTGGCGCTCGCGTCCAAGAGCGCAGAAAAGTTACGCATACTGGACATGTGCATTCAATCAAATGGCGAAAGCACCGAATAAACCCGAAACCTCCAAACGATAAGTAATCAAACATCTTGCCTTATACGGAGGATTTATTTATTTATTTGTGCATACTGCAGCTCCATCTGGAGCTATAGCAGGAGTGGGAGTGCATATTTTAAGAAATGACAAAAGAAAAAGAAAAAATGTAAGGTAATCATACAGTACAATATCAACAAACAATCGAACAATCAATCAAACAAACGCAAAAACAAACTAATCATTGAATTCAAGTTATAAAGACAGTGATTAACAGTGGCCGATTGCCCTAACAAATTCATGCAATGGGAGGGAACGATGTGATCCAGGTATTCTGCTCCATGCCTCGATCGTACGAGGGAAAAAACAGTACTTAAATGTATCGCTTCTGGCAAAGGATATTAAACAACGAGGAATGAAAGAAAAGGAGACACTAAAACTTGTGCAAGCCTTCATAGGTTATCAGCCACATTACATTCCTACAAGCCAAGGGAACAGGATTGCGATCGACTCCATTATTCGGCAGTCCTTCAAAACGGCACTCGGTCTTCCTATTAGTACGGCTACCGAGAAACTCATGCAACTGGGAATACGTACACTAGAAGAAATGACCGAAGCGCACCTCATGGCGCAGTACGAGCGGCTGACCACAACATCGACAAGTACTGCAAAAGACCGACATACACTACGAGGGTAGACACTCCCAGGTGTCACGAAATCGGCGCACATTTTCATCAAGCTGGTACGGCGCGAGGCCAGCGCAGCGTCGCGTGCAAAAGCATGGAGAGAAAGGCCTCCTTCCCCGCGCGGGAGAGCGCGTAGCTTTGTACGCGTTATCGTCACCCTCTTTCCCATTGCCCGGGGAGGACGGTGGTTCATCGGCCTGGAATACGCCAGAAAATTCCAGAATCTTCTATGGGACCTAGCCAATGACGACACGCGGCTCGACGGGAGGAGAAGAGAGCGCTATAACCAGCGAAGCTAAGTGTGTGTGCGCGCTAGCTTTGGCGCGTTTTAACAGACAGAAGCGGCGCGCCCTATTTAAAGAGCCCGCGCCGCTTGTGAGACAGTCAGTCAGTCAGTGTTTGCGACGTGTTCGCCTGTGCTTCGGCTGGACTCCCGGCGATCACCCGCTGCTGGCAAACCCACGGACCTCCAAGGGAGCGGCGCTCGTCTCGTATGGCGACCACATCGTGACTCTTGAGGCGTCGGACTGCAACAGTGCCCGGTGAACAATTTGGTGTTTGGTTATGTAACTCTCTCGTGTTTGATCTGTTGTAAAGCCTCTGTGTTATTGAATCATTCTGTAGTTGCATGCTTAGCGTTTGTATTCTGTGAACCTCTCGTCTGTGCAATTTTAGTGTTTGTGTATTCCTTTGTATCGTCTCTTGCTGTACATAAATTGTGTTTTGTTTGTTACTTCTGACTCCGATCCTTACTCTGGTTTGAACCGGCGACAGCTGGGCACCAAATGACCACCCCCTTCTGTCACTACAAGGTAGTTGAATTCCGGCTGAGCTTGCCACGCAGGTCGAGGGCATCTCCTTTGCGACCGGAACAGCTATCCCCACTCACTCTAAGGGTGTCTGGGAGTGTGCGCACCTTTAAGGGCGCATCGTTAATAATACACCCCCTAATTATTAACGGGTGACACCAGGTAACGTCTGTTCCCCGTTCTATACACAAAATACTGGAAGTCCCTCCACTACCAAAAAACATCCACCCGGAGTTTCACCTGCAGCGTCGGGTAGCAGAGGCCAATCATTAGAGAAACACTATTCTAATCTATCACAAACTATGCGTATGTCGACGAGGCAGAATACTGGGATAAGAGAGCCTACCTGGCACTAGTCGATCACACGTATCGGTTACAAAATTCAGGAACGATAAACAAAGCACGAACCCCAGAGGAGGCAGAAGAGGCGGCTGTAGTTCTGGCGATTGTCACGACTAACTCCAAATTCATTTTTAGCGACTCGAAAACAGATTTGAAATTTAGCAAAAGGTAGACTTCATCAACTGACAGCTGAAATTTTGAAGGCTTTTGATCACTCTAAAAATGCACACTCGATTAAAATTTTGTGGGGATCGCCGCTCACGCGGGTCATCCTGGGAACGAGGCGGCACACCAGTATGCCCGAGGATTCGTCGTAGACCGGGAGGTGCGTTACGGCTCGCGAGAGAGACCCCACGTACAGAGGAATAACGAATTGGTACAAAAACAACAGACTGAAATATCCAGAACCCCACCCAACACTCAGCAAATTACAACAAACACTACTCAGAAATATGCGATTTAATCCATATAGGAGGAGGAGGAGCAGGAGAAAAGGAGGGCGGAAGGCAGGAATGTTAACTAGAAGTATGTCCGGTTGGCTACCCTGCACTGGGAAAGCGTAAGAGGGGGATTAAAGGGGGAGGTTAGAAGAGAAGAGGAGGTGAGAAAGTCACAGTCTGTCAATCAGGCTAGTCTCTTTAAAAGCGAAGTGCCTTGTAGGCTTTGAGAGCAGATGACTTTTGTGGCCATGGTCCCAAGATCTTCCGTTAAGGGGTGAGCGTCCAGACGATCCAATGCAGCGTATGCCTTTCATTTGCAAAAACAGGGCACTCACAAAGGAGTTAATTGCTCAATCGTTTCGTCAACGCCACATCATTCACAAGCAGGGCTGTCAGCCATCCCATCTTGAGCGATACCGTGATAGAGGGAGTACTGCTTGCTAAGTATAAAACAAGATACCGAAGCTGCGAATCCATGGAATTTCCGACTCATGCTGTGCATGGCTGTGACCACAATAAGAGCGTTCACCTCCTAACGAATGTTTTGCTTAAACGGTAAAGGAGGAATAGGAACTTTATTGAAGAGAAATTTGAGCACGGTATTGTTTCTTCGTGAGAGGACGGTCGCTCGATGGTGCTCGACGACCTCCTTGGTCCCTCGTGATGGCATGTTGCCGGCCTGGATCAGAGCTCAGCAATGCGGCCTCCTTCTGTTCTGAGGAGGAGGAGGAGAAAACTTTATTGAAGAGAAATTTATGTTTTTTCTTCGTGAGAATACGTTTCCTCAAGCCGCCCCAGGGGTGGTCGTCGCTCGATGGCGCTCGACGACCTCCTTAGCCCAGGCCGTGATGGCACGTTACCGGCCTGAATCAGAGCTAAGCAATGCGGAATCCCACTGTTCCGAATTGGTATTCTGCAGGCCTTCTGGCGGTTGCATGCTTTCACATTTAAACATGATGTGTTCTAAATCTGGCCTCTGATCACCGCAAAGGGAATATGAGGGGTTGTATTCGCCTGGATACCATTGTGCTATATATGGATTAGCACAATGACGAATAATGATGATGACCGTAATTGAGTCACTTAACTATTTTAGTCTTTGGTACTTCCGAATCGCGCGCCAATCGCAGTATCTGTCATTCACGAAATCCCGCTATATCATGATCCTCACGATAGACAAGCGGAATTATGAAGAGCGCCTCAAGAGGAGTGAGGGTCCTTTGTGGGGTTTTCTTAAGAAAGTTGCCGAAACATTCCATTTCCTCACTGTACGGTTTTCCTTCGAATACGTATATCCAGAAGACAGATATGACAAAAGTTCTTATTGGGGCATTATTTCCTGTACCGATGCAGTCCCCTTTCTAGACAATTAGTGCATTAAAGCGGGTTCAACGAATGCATATAGACAATCAGACGCAAAGACTACCTTTTTAAACTTCACACATCAACCTTACCTGTCAAAACGTGGCTTCGTGCGCTAAAGGGACTTTTGTGCCATGGTCAGTATAGACTGTCGCTAGCTGTGTCAGCAGCCAGAAACTAGATCATTGCTTTGTGTATGGCCGTGATGCAGTGTTTGTTTGGAACATTCCTCAACGGACTCGGACATCGATATTGCACCCTATACTATAAGATTTTTGCCTGCAATGGAAGCTTTCTGAGGCGCCATGTGACCTTTTTGTGCTCATGGAACTTTTTAGCCTGTGGAAGAGCCGGCGCATGACAGACCGCCACGCAGAGCCACCACGTTCATCGAAGTCTGTTCAGCTCTCTCATTCCAATCCTGGGAGGAATTGAGTGCTGCGCAACGCGAACCCCGAAATACAGTTCGGCGCCGTAAACCGAGCTGAAGAAGTCGCCGCAAGCCACCTAGCTAATGGCCATGCATGCTCTTCCATTAAGACCCAATAACACTACTCCCGACAATAAATTTTTCTCTCTCTCCCTCTCTCTGTTCAGAGACCAATGTGCTATATTGCCTGGTTGCCTTTACTATATGCACGTATATGTCTCCCGGAATTTTGATGTGTGGCCAAAGTGAGAACTCGCGATGCTGGTGTAACTGTGTATTGACAGGCTGCGGAATGCAATAAAGAAGAAGAAAAAAAAAAAAACGTGGGGCGTGGCACAGCGTAAAGCCTAGCCGTAAAGCGATCGGCTGGGGATCCAATGGATGGAGGTTCGATTCCCAAATGGAGACTAATTTTTTTCTTTTTTAATGAGGAGGCGTCGCATGTCTTAAGCGTTGCTAGGCAACGCCTGCAGAGCTTGGCGAGAAGGCTGCGCAGCTGGCCTTGGCTGTGACGTCACGGCATACGCGAAGCTCCGCTCCGACCCTCGCAGCGAAAAAAGCTTTTCGCTTCAAAAGTTTCCATGCCATAGATCCCAATCAAGAGCCTATCTTTTTTTACTTCTGGACAGGACTTCAAGAACTATTTTGCCAGTCATTCAGGCAGAAAACGCTGTTTTACATGAAAGAGAAGCAATGTTTAACTGCACCCACCTACTACCAGTTCAATCTGTTGCCAAACACAGATACCTAGGCAGTAGTAACCGTAGGTTGCACACTAAAGCGGCCTTCTATCTCTTATTCATCCTACATTTTTTATGTAACGCTCTGGCCCTGTTACTGAAGCATCATTAACAATGTTATGTAGTGACAGTGTCCAAAATAGTATTTTTGCTGCTTGTTGGCTTGAGTGGGTCACATTACAAATAGCGCCAGCATTGCTTTTGCGCCTGTAAGTGCAGTAAGAATCGACTCCTTCATTAACTCAGTCACTGCCAACGTTGAAACTCGCAGAACAGCTTTCGATGTGAAGCCATGGGGTGATATTGAAACACCGGCTGCAACAAAATGTCAGCTATAATGAACTGACTACTATTAAAGCACCAGCTATAGGACACTTCAGTGACAAGTTATAATGATTGGGTAACAGCGTTATTGTGAAGTTACAGGTACCAGCAGTGATTGCAGTGGTACATGTTCTGGTTAAAAAGGGCGGTATCGAATTTCGTCTACGTCAATCCAATCAATCGGCCGTTAATTTTTTAATGTGCACCTGCATGTTTACAAAGTCCCAAGACAGGGTTTCATGTGAAGACACCACAGTTCCAACTGGAATGCTTAAACATTGTTTATTATCGAAAAGCACGACATCACAGGTGCACATTTATGACTTTCACGTTTATACATTTTCACGGCGCCAGTCACGTGTGTGGGCAAATCACTGCCTGCAGTAGCCCAGCCACACTAGTGAACTGGAACCTTCATTTTTGAAATCTGAAGGTTTCAAACGCAAAATATACAACGGCAGTTTGGACTATATAAAAAACAGCAAAAACAAACTGGCTTCTCTAAAAGTAAGCGCAGCCTGTCAGAATCATTCACACAACTCCCATATAGCACTGCAACAGTAGGTCTGATAAGGCCCCTTTTGGAAAACCAACGATATCACTTTGAGCTGCCTAATCGCACAAATGACATCTTAGACATGCACCTTTAAAACAAGTTTTCCTAAGGCATCTCAAATGTAGTGCTCACAACCAGGAACTAATGATGGAAGACTAGGGCTGTTTTTGATCAGAAGGCGAGACTAGCAATGCCACTAGGTTATAGTTTTGATCACAGTTAAGCTTCCACACAGACAGCTGCTTGGTACAAGTATAGATACTATCAGCATGAGCTTCTAGATATTTAAGGACACTTGGGCTGAGCACTTTTTTGGTCTTAACAAACACTGTAACCTCATCATCCTCGATACAGATACTAGATGTATCATGAAAGGACACACCAGTGACAAAGATCAGCAGCCATAGGCCAAGAACACTATGGCTGTCCAATGCTTACAGTGCTTAAGAAGGCAATGACAAAAAAAGCACACCAAAAAAATGAGTCAAGAAGTCATGGCTATGCATTTTTAAGCTTTCACCATAACTATAGGCCTGCAGAACGCCGCTACACTGAAGGATACCTCAAGTAATGTGTAAAGACAAGTTGTTCTAGAGTATAAACTTGGTTATTTAGCACACACATACCTTTTGCAGCAAAATAAGGCACTCTATATATATTGTTCATGGCTTTATCAAAGGAAAGGCAATATGGTTAAGTCTGGGAAATGACTGCTTGTGATCAGCAGAGTAAAGTTGTAATCTCTATCATAACTGAAAGCAAAAGAAAAAGTATAAAAGCTGCAGCATAGCAAAATAATATCTTGGTGAACATACACTTCTCGCTTAATAACAAGTAAAAATGGATGGTCATGCAGTGAAAAAAAAAAAAAATCAAGTAAAAGGTGTCCCACTGACTGTACACACTGCTCAAGCACAGATCAATTTGTCAAGCATCTAAAGCAGAGCATCAGTTTGGCTGTCAAGCATACGTATGCCTTGTGTGCAAAATACAGCACCATCGGTAAGCTTGCTGACCGCTTTACTAAAACAAAGGGAAGACAACATGAATAATACTGCGTGACAAGCACACTTTGAGTGCATTTGTGCAAAGTACATAAAACAGATGGAGGCAAAACGAAGTGGCGTCCGTGTGCTGTGCGATGTCAGCGCACGTTAAAGATCCCCAGATGGTCGAAATTACTCCCTAGACCTCCACTACGGCCCCTCTTTCTCTCTTTCCACTTTCCTTCCCACCCTTCTCCCTTCCCTTATGGCGTGGTTCGGGTGTCCACAGAGCAAGTGTGACAGTTACTGCGCCTTTCCCTTCCTGTGAACCAATTATTATTATATGAGTGAGAAAATAAAACGAGTAAAAACGTTATATATGCTAAGCTAGGCAAAATAAAATCTCTATGAACATGAACACATATCTAAAAGCAAGTAAAAGATTGGCAGTTACTGCAAAAACATTTGAGACGAAGGTATGTGACCTAACTCCACAGTGGACAGTACACACAATACAGCTCAGTTTGTCATGTGACTTGACTCAACATTAGCAGGCAATGCCACGAGTTTCCAGTGACTGAGAACTCGCAGATATGCCTTATCACGGTAAAAAAGATCAGCTAGTTTATGAATGAGATGCACGCTGTCCCTAAGCGTACTTGCACAATGCCCTTGCACAATGCCCAGGACTTCTTTCACCTCCTGTGAGATGGACGAGTATGCTTTGTTGGCTTCCACGGCTTGCAGCCGAGAAAGCACCTGGCTTGCCAATGCTTTACTGTCCTCGCCAATTTGAGCAGCCACAAATGCAGACACAGCACGGCAGCAGACTCTGAAACCAGGAGATGATGGCGACCGGCGTCCCATGCCCAGTGCTCCGAGCAGGCCACCCGTCTCACGGTCTTCACCCAAGGTGGCCAGAGTTGAGCAGAACTCAGCCAAAAGTTGGCGGACTGCTTGCTGACAGCCACCAAATTCGAGTTGGCGCTGGCATAGGATCAGGAACTTGGCCCACAGCAACAGGAGTTTGGGTTCAACCTCCCCGCTGGCACAACCAGGGGTGCAACCTCGGGACACCCACCCAGAAAGCTGGTCCAAAACACCACGCTCATCTTCAGGGCAACGACATTGGGGCAGACAGTGCAGCACATAGCACAGCTCGGTAAGGTGCCCCGCTTGACAGGCACACTGCTTCTGGAAGTCGGCCAGCGTCAACTCAGGAATCCTAAACACGGCAGCTGCCTGGTGCCAGCCGCCATCATCCGCTGCTGACGCTCGCAGGAAAGCCACAAGACAGGCCTCGGTCACGCGCACAAGATGAGGCATCGAAGCCACGTTGACGCAAGCAGCTGCCAGCACTGTCAGCAGGATTGGATGCCCCGGCCGCGCATCGAGCCAGGGCAGCAGACCTTTGAGCAAAGCCTGCGCTTGTGGGCTGTCTTCGTGGCAGCTGTCTAAGAGTGACAAAGCACGGCCCAGGAGAGCCACGGGGCCCTGCACCGACTGACAACGATCCAGCAACTGGGGCAGCAGCCGAGCGACGTCGTTAGCATCAGCTATGTCGAGAGCCGAGCTGTATAGTCCCGTGAGTGTGCTGACAAATGCATGCTGCTTGTGTGGATCCCCAGTCTGACTTGGAAGCATGCATGAAATGGCAGCCACAAACTCCAGAACCACCGCATCAGTTCCAGTCTGTTGCTTGAGCAGCTTGTGCACGTCGCAGCTGTTGGCAAACACCTTTTGAAGGCGCCAGACGAGTTCCACAGGAAGTGGGCTCCAATCCAGCTTGCAAAGGGGCCCAAGGGCAGTCGATACAAATGTAGCCATGTCTGGCCGCCATGCAAGGCCCAGAACAAGTTCGGCGAAGGATGAGTAATAGTCAACGCGAAGATCGGGTGCAATTTGCCGAGCACTCAACAGACATGAGTGCCAAGGCACTTTCTCGAAAACTTGCACTAGGAAAGACAAGTGACCGGAATACTTTTCCACCAAGAGCTTGCAGGCAAGCCTCACATCATCTGGAGAAGGCGAAAACTGCAACCATGGCAACTTGCACAGGGCAGTTTGAATGGAGTCTGCAATGTACTGTGGTGGGCTGGTCCACACATACTTGACGAAATAGTGCTGCCACACTAGAGACATGACATTAATGTTCCACGCGCCGTAGCAGCAACGGTGGAAGAAGGAGAGTGCGCCGACGAGAGAATCAGCCATCTGGGAAACTTCACCAGCATTTTCTGGCAGCCATGGAGCACACGAACTTGTGCCTTCAGCTAATTCTAGCCAGGGCCCATAGAACTGTAGCACACTGGTGGCAGCCTCTTTGAGGTCATCCTTAGGTGACTTAACCTTCTCCCATAAGTAGCAGTGTGCGACAAGACTGAAGAAACAGGACAATGTACCCAAGTACGGTCTCATTCTGCTATAAAGGCCATCCTTAGTCGCGGAAGCATTGGATGCTCGCAGTGTCGTGAAATGGGCTGTGACGGCATCCAAAGTTCCCGTTACTTCTTCCAGTGACAAGATGTGCTGGTGCTTCGCATACTCTTCATCGTGTGCCTGTGCTGCACTGTCAGGCATGCAGTAACCCAGTGCTCGCAGGAATGTGCCCCAAGTGGCTACAGGTATTGAGCAGGATGATGAGCCCTTCAGTAAAATGTCAAGCGTGAATGCATAATGCTGAGGGAAGTTGTATAGCACCAGACAGTGCAAATGAGAATGGAAGAGCTCGACCAGAGGCAGCAACGGTTCCCCTGGATGAACGCCACATTTGCACAAAGCTTCTCCAGCAGCCCTGAGCAGCTGTTTTCGTACAGATTGACTTCGCACATGGCTTTTCAGCCAACTTGTGAGGGCAAACTTCGACAGCAGTACAAAGACGACGGCATAAAGGTTTGGGACAATACGAGAACTGACGGACTGGTACATGGCTGCGTACTGCTCGTCGTCCGCAGCTGCAGGAGTGAAGAAGGGGGCCACGTGACTTGCAACACTTGGGTCTCTGAGCATCACTCGTAGCACAGGTAAGCATTGGTTGGCTCTGTTGGACACAAACTCTTCTCCCACCATGTCCAAACAAAGAGTCAGGAACTGCCGTGTGGGAGCATAGTCTGTCATCCCTTTGTGCAACACTTGAACCAGGTCGAAGAACACCTCACTCCCAAGAACCTGCAGTGCATCCCTGTCAGCAGGTGAAGCCTGTTGGTGCCTTTGTACCAAATGGGTGAGGCATGCCTCCAGATGAACAAAAGCGCAGCAGCTAGCATGCGGTGGCTCTGTAACAGTTGCAAGCCACTCCGTCCGGTTCCGCTTTATCTTCAGCAGAACACTTGGATTTTGGTGAGCCTCAAAGAAATTTAGCTTCACGCGAATGCCACCTTTGCATTCACTACCACAGTAGAGAGTCCGGCTCACAGATGCTGAAACGTTCTTGTATAGCACTGGCAGCAGTTGCTCACGATGTTCACTATCCAGGGTTGTCAGCCTTTCCAACTGATAAGTAACTGTACTTGCTTGGTCCTGTAACTTACGCAGCTGAGATGAAACCAGATTCCGCACTTCCGTTGCAATCACTGGCAAAGGTGGGATGACCGGCTTCATGGTAGGCACTCTAGGGGCTGATACTGGATTCTCGTACACCTTGAAACGAGATATCACATGCGTTTCAGAAGCTTGCACCGTGCTCTGCTGCTCGTTCACACATTGGTTGGAAGCAAGCGAACCCTCATGGAGTTCCATGTCTCTCAGTTGGCGCTTCCAAGTCTCCACGGGCACAAGGTGATGCCAAAGCTGCCCAGTGCCTTGAATGGTGGCACAAAGTTCGGTGGGACTGTACTGTGGTGGCAAAGTGCTGATGTCCCTGCCAGAGCTTAGAAGGCTGCGACTCTCCTCCAGCCATAGTCTAAAGCTGCGATATCTTACAAGCAGCCTTTCACACAAATCTTTTGCTGCTCCTTTCTTCTCTGTACCTGAACAAAGCAGGGAAAAATGCTTCTCCAGCTCAACCAGCCGCTGCTTTACCTTCTTAAGCAAAGATGAATAGCTGCCCCACTCAAATAAGCGCGGACCTGCACTGACACCATCGGGACAGAGTTGAAGGTATAGTGAAAGAAACTGTTGCCATATAAGAATCAAGGCTGGGTGGTCAGCGTCAGTGAGCACAGCTTGGTGAGCCCAGCGGTACAGCAAAAGAACATTGAGGGGCGCCTGCATGGCTTTCTTTGCTTCAGCCAAGCCCCGAGTGGACCGCGTTACAACACCAAGAACGGCTGTCCAAGCAGCAGTGACGGCAGGCAGCCGAGCTTCGGCAATCATTCCGGCAAAGGCAAACCATGGAAACTCTGGTTCGGACTGAAAAGGTACCATTGCCGGCCAGGTCTTCATGGATTGTGGTCCTGAAGGCATAGCTCTGCTGGCAAGCTGTTCGGTGAGCAGTGTCAGCATACTTTCAAGGCAGTCTCCCTCAAAGTGTGCCAGCTGCACCAAGGTGTCAAGAAGGTACATGACGTCCCACTTGCCCTTGGCTTTGTGTGCTGCCCTGAGCATAGGAACATCTGGAAGACTGCAAAGCAACGAAACCCAAAGCCTAATAGGAAGTGATGGAAAGCCCCAGCACTTGGCTTGCTGAACGTGTCTAGCCATTGTAGCAGCAAGCAGCTTAAGCACACCACACTCCGATTCCAAACTAGTGTGCCACATCGATGTTGCCTGGGGGCTACTGTCTGCAAGAATGATCTTCTGAAGGTCAGCCAGAAACTGCTGGTTGGTTATGAGCATCTCCTGTCGCATGTAGAAAAGCGGAAGAATATTGCTCACACACTTTATGGCTGCACCATACTGCTTGTTAAGTACCAGGGTTGAGATACCCTTGAAGCCAGCAATGTTCAATTCCTCTCGGTAGTGGCCTGCTGTTCCAATGGAAAGCGACAAGAAGATAGCACATGGGACACGAGCCTCACTAGCCTTCCAGACTGATTTGAGCCACTCATACTCTTGAAGATTTGGTGCAATGCCCCAAGGTGGGTTTTCGTCAACGACAAGGCTCAGCTGGGCTTGATGGTTAGTATCAAAAGCATGTAGCCTCAGCTTAAAAAGGATGTTCCAGAGCCAGGCAACAAAATTTGCAGGCGTCACTGCCTTGTAAGTACCTGCGACCATATGATGAGAGTAGCGGGCTTGCTTGTCAACATAGCCGGCACACAACTTTTCATAGGCCTCAAGCAGCAATACTCCCAGAAACTGGTGGAGGCTACGTTCCAGGAAGAGCTGACCTTGCTCAGTGATGCCATAGTTGAGATGGTCGATCATAAGCCGAGCCAAAAAGCTCTGAGGCGAGTCCAGTGGGTAGTAGAGCAGGAAGTGGGCTATAATGTCCAGGTCTTCTTTGTCGGGCTTCCAGAGATGCAGCGGCATCATCTGCATCAAGTGACAAGACATTGTGCCTAATGCCATCATATTGTCTTCAACAGCATCCAAGAGCACTGACACCAAGCATGGTTGCTTTTGTGCAAGAGACGCCAACAAACCTCTTCCCTCATTGGCAAGCGCTCCTCTAAAATTCGGGTTCAGATATGCAACCTCAAAAATTTCAAGAGCAATGATGTGGGTGAGTGCAGGGCCATCTGCCAGGTTGGCGAGGGCCGTCAACATGAAAAGGACGTTCGACTGTGGCGTGTTGCTCAGCACTTCTTCAAAAGAGAGCCAGTGGCTTTCACAGAGTACCTCCTTGCAAATGTCTGCGGGTGGCAACTGAACTTGCTGCTCTTTTTCCTGATGCCTGTTGTGGAGGACCCAAATTAAGTGCCACCGCATGGCTTTAGACACCGAAGCGTACGGAAGGTTGGCCATGAACTGCCATGTTCCAGTGTCCCGAGAGAAAAAGATGGTGTTGACTGCTCGCAAAAAAAAGTGATCGTACTCAACCTGGAGACGTGTCGGAATAGCAGTGTCAGTCTTACCGCATGCCAGTTGGAACGCTGACCAGTGGTTAGATACATAGTGAACTGTCTGATGAATCAGGCGGCTGATTGTCTTGGTTAGCCGCTTGTATGAGAGACTGTCGTACCTCTTCAGTCCAGAGCCAAGGGTGGCTACCAGGTGCGATGCCACTGCAATCACCTTCAGAACATCTAGTTCAGGCAACCCTTTTGCATCGGAATTTTCAGACAACCCAGATAAAAGATTCCAGATACCAGAAAGAGGTACCTGATTCATTAAAGCTACAATGTCATCTTCACAGTTCAGCTCTTTGCGCAGTACCTGGCCAGCAGATGTCACAGAGGCACTTTGAACAGGTTGAACTGGCGACAGAATTGTAGCTAAGGCTGCTAGGGTATAGTCCACCTGGAAACATCTCACGCCAACTTTGAGGTTACAGTTTGGTGATGGACTGGGTATTTGAACTAAGCCTACGGCCCACTTATGAAGCCCTGGCGGACACCACAGCACATGATTCAGCAGGAAGAAGTGATCGGCCAGGGATGCTACACGTAGTAGCAAACTGGAGAGCATACACACCCATGACTGCACTTCGCTCACAAAAACTTCATCCTTCACTCTTTTGCGTAGGAAAGAAAAAAGGACACTGATGCACGACTTCAGCTCAGAAATATGGTCACTCGATTGTGGGTTTGTTTGAAAGTTGACAGGTGAATTGTTTTTAAGGTGCCTGAACGGACCCCCATCAAAGACCAGCTGGAAGTAGTAATCGATTTGGATTCGAAAGGTGTTGACATTGTGCATGTGCACCACATGCTTCTCCCTAAGCAGCCGAAGGAGTTTATCAGAGGCTGAAGCCATGAGAGAGACCGCACGGCCATTGTATTCCGCTCTCTCAAAACAATGTGTTGCTGTGACCTCTCTGTCGTCTTTGCACCTTGCTACCCTCGTAACAGAGGCTGATACAAGGTCCCACGTGCGAGCCTCAAGTTGTACAATCTGTTCTTGCAAACTATTCAATAAGCCAGTAGATTCAGTAAGTAGTTCTCTGGATCGTAAGTAGCTCGCTAGCAAGACATACAGATTGTGATGGTTCAGGTTACTCTCCTCGTTAAGGCTGACAAACTCAGACACCATGGATTCCCTCTGCTTCAACCATGCACATTCATATAGCCCAAGTGTTTGGTCTTCTGTCAACGGCTGCACTAAAGTTCGATTGCCGAAGACAGTTGAAAGTTCTGAATGCAGCCTGCCAATATCCTTGCTTCGACTCAGGACATCAAAGCCACAAAGTGTAGCCGCCGAAGATACATAGTTTGCGGCCTCTGAATGTGGTGTTTCCGCAGGGCATTCCGGACAAGTCGGGAAAACATACGCGTCTTCGTCGGCACATAGGTCTGCAGGAGCAGTCGGCAGTACATGAAGAGGAACTGCTGGGAATGTTTCCTGAAGTCGCGTAGTTTCGATTTTGGCCGGGAAGCTGTCACCTTTGGGATCACAGGCCGTTTCTACTGGAGCTGTTGGCAATTCGGGAGCACAGATCAGTCCTGTCAGCGTCAAATTAATCGCTTGCGGATAGTTGTTATCGTACGGCTCATCGCTAGTATCAAGCGGTGCACTTGGTAGTCCGGGTGCGACTGTAGCCGAGATCACATGCGCATCCATAACTTGCGAGGTATTCGCCTCTTCCCAGCGCCTACCACTGCTTGGTTCACCCTGGTCGGACAGTGAGAAAGAACTGTAGGGTGGCACATCGCTGTCATCTGAACGCGCCAGCGCAGGCACAGTTTCAGGAACATGATGAAGTGACTCACTCTCGTTATCGTCGATGGTCGCGGCGGCCGCGGGTTGAACGGGTGCGCTCGTCTTGTCACACGCTTGCCTTGCAACGCCTGCACTGCCCGCGCTTTCAGAAGGCCTTCGGCCAACTTCATTTGCAGTAGGCTGGCACGGATCGCAAGGCACGGCCGATGTAGCACGTTCCTTTTTCCGCGCCTTCACTTTCACCGCCTCCATGCTTGCATGCCAGCACCGTTCGCGCGTCTGTTGTTGAGCTGCAACTTGATAAGGCGCCCCCTCGGCCTTGTCGAGCTTGCTGCTCAGCTGGCATTGCCAAGGGATTGCTTTCCGGTTATGAAAAACACAACTTCCGGCTCAACGGCGGCTCTAGTTTCGCAGCCACTGTAGCGGCGATCTAGCTGTTTCATCAAAACTAACTCTTACTCTTAACTTAAAACTCTTAAATTAATCGCGCATGGCTCGATGTAGCGTTGCCGTACCGGTCCAAAACGGCCAGCGAGCTCGGTACCGCACCTGATCGCGCCCTCCGGAGTTCTTCCAACATTTTCAGGAGCGCTGATCGCGTTGCAGCACCCTCAAAATCGTAAGCGCTTTCAGATATCGGTGACGTCGACCTCATGTCTCGGGTAGCCTGAGCACGAAGTCACATACGCCGCTTGCCTTATCAAAGCGTCCAAAGCACGCATAGGGCGTCATCGCGCTTTCTAGCTCTGTAATGGCGCTCACTTACGTGCTTTACGCGGGATGGCATGCGAAATATTTGGAGGCTGCAAAAGAACTTGCAGCTAGCTGACCCAAAGCTATCCCATGGATACCCTTGAACTTGCGGCCGCACACACACACGGCTGTATAGCCCGCAGAGCCTCCCTTCCGCGACTTTGGCTTCGCCACCTTGCATTCGGAGGAAGAGCTGGCAAGAGCAGCAGCACTCGGCGGAGTTCGATGAACAACACTTGGCGCGTCAGATACAGAAGTAGATGAAAACGGAATCTCAACGCTGATTACTGAATGCGCAGATTAAAAAGAGCGATGCATTCAGAACCAGCCCTAAAACATCGCCACGCTTTAGCTGATGATATGATAGAGAGAACGTTGTATTCGAGTAGCCTTGGGCAAATATAGCGAGTTCATTTGCAACATCACGAGCCGTATTGCGCAATGTTCACATCACAAACCTGTCACAAAATGGTTAATTAGTCGCGTTGCTAACGGTCGACTCCTGATGCAACTGGAGTTGCAAAGGTTGCGATGGGATGGTAGTAACCTCACCATAACGACGCCGTAAAAGTGCGGCGTTAAGAAAGCGGTGTGCGCGACTTATTCTGACAGTGCAGCAGAAAGTAAACTGTAATTGTTTAACGGAATAACGTGGGTGGTTTCCTCAGTCCAGGATACCATTGGCTTGGGCTGCCTCCCGGGCCCTAGTGAGCAGGCTGCGCTGCTCAGAGAGACCCGTGTGGGCCATCTCTGCCTCCCACTCCGCTTGGCTGAGTGGTCGAGCTTTATATTTCTCTAATTGCTCTATGCAGTTCCATATCATGTGAAGGATGTTCGAGGCTTTACCGCATGCAGTGCATGTGTTATTTTTGAATTTTTCGGGCCAGATTTTGTGGCACTTTGCTAGGTTTGGGAATGTCCTAGCCTGTATGTTCCTCCAAGTTACTGCCTCCTGCAGTCTTTGTGTGGTTCTGTGTATCGTTTTCTTCCTAATTTGAAGTATTGAATTAGTTCCCAAAGGCTCTGGGGCAGCTGGCGCAGGTGCCCGGAAAGTATGCCCTCGGGCTATCCTGTCGGCAGCCTCGTTGCCGTCTATTCCCTCATATGCCGGTATCCACAGGATTGTGTGCTTCATGTTGCCAGTCTTTTTTTCCTGCTCCATTATTCGGCGTGCCTGTTTGCATGCGCGTCCCAGGAGGAAGGTACGACAGGCCTTTTGGGAATCACTGAGTATTGTGTGTTTTCTACCTTGGCTGCTGGCGTGTTTAACTGCAAGGACGATTGAAACTTCCTCTGCATCTTGATCGATGAGCTGGTCACCTCTCTTCCGGTGTGTCCAACTGTGGCGGCTACCGCCGCTTTTCTTCCCAGATATGGACTGGTGTCTACATAGAGTATGTGCAGCAGCAAAGTCAACCTGTCCCAGCTTCTTGTTGCAGCCAAATGATGGCAGCGCACTTTGCTGCTACCGGTTTACCTGGCATAAATCCAGATATAAACCACTTTGCGACTATGGAGAGAGATCGTGCAACCAATTAAGGCTGCTGTACCAATTGCAATCGCAGCTAGGGCACGTGATCAACACTGCACAATGCTGAAGAAAAATCTCTGCTAGTTTTCTGTAAAAATAATCCACTTTAGCTAGGATTTCTTCAAAATAGCTATTTTGACCAAGTACTCCACATGGCTTTTGCAAAAGTGACCAGACATGGCACCACAAATGTCCAAAATGTCTCAAAATGTGAGGTCAAAGGTTTTACTTGCCTATACCAGCAACAATGACCTGTACTACATAATATTAATGCTTCCTCTCAACTGTGTTAATTTACAGGCTTTCAGAAATGACAACGCAATAACCATGCTCCTGACAACTCCAATAATTCAAGAAACAGTGCATTCTTGAGGTACAGCAGCATACTCGGACTCATTTAAAAAAAATATTGGTGCATATTGTTGCTGAAGCAAGTTAAACTGCCCCTGTTTTGTGCTACAACATGACAGTTATCCCAAACAAGCATCAAGGCACAACGACAGTATATATACAAGTTTATTCACAAGTTGAAAATGTTCTCGCTAACTGTATAAATCTTTTAGGAACATGTTTTCTCGCAGGCACCTGTCTCATTTGCTTGGGTACCTCTCCACAATCATGGCATGACCCTGCAAGCAAGAAAAAAAGAAAGCCAGATTACAAAGCGCTTATAAAAAGAAATGCCCACTTCAGTCATGCATACTGTGCTATATGCTTTGCAACACTAGTGGTTCTATGAAATATAGTAATACATATACATTCTATTTTAAACTCATTCTTTCATAGCCCTCCACTACAGCACTTCTATCTCCCTATCATCTTTCACTCCCACTTTCCTTCCTTCTTTGAGGGCATGATACATGTGTCCATGGAGAATTATGACAGATACTGCGCCTTTTCTATCCTGTAAATCAATTTCAAATGCCGCTATAATGCCTGCTGTACTAACACCTCCTAGACACCTGGGTCTGCTTCTATTTGCTGTGTGGTGTGGCATTCGAGGAAGCGCCAAATGAAAGGCGCCGCAAGGACGCCTGAATCGAACGCCAGGCAGGGTCAGCTTCGTCTATGCATGGATCGCCTGGTGACGTCATGACCAGTCATGACGGTACATGGCGCGCCCCTTGTCAAACACAACCAACATTCCATTGAATGCATCAAAGTTCACCAGTGTTCTATAATTCATTTACAGGAAATTAAAGGCGCAGTACCTGTCACTATACTCCGTTTCATACATCAAGTGCAACACTGCCAAAACTATAGCTCTTGTTTGTGCTCTCCGCACCCGCGATGAAAAATAGTGCCTGCTCTTGACGAGAGGAAATAATAGTTATTTTGTCTGCAAGCTTATTACATCTTACATTTGCCATCAACTTCATAAAGAGCACGTTTTTTAGGGAGAAAGGATCGGATTCAGTGAATTTGTATGCTTTTTGTCGTTTTCGTTCGTGTCACGTTTTCGCTGCCCCACAACCTTGCCAGCTGTGCCACTAGATGGCGCTGGCTGTGCCCTCCGCGCTGCGCATCTCTTTTTGAGAAAATGGTTCTTCGGTGCGCATTTTTTCTATAAGATCCGCATTGCGAAGATGTCTAGGCATGCGAAGCAAGTTATTGAAAACGTGTATGCTCGGAATAGAGCCCGTTTCCGCAGGAACCATTCGGCTACAAAACGAGCGTGTAGTGATACGCCTCCTTTTTTTTTTCTTGCAGACTACAGTTGAATCCCGCTATAACGAAATTCACGGTGCACGAAAAAAAATTCGTTCTCGCAGAACTTCGTTATCGCAAAAATTTGACGTGAAACGCAGAAAGAATTGCCCAAGCAGCAGCAAAGGCATTTAATGCCAAAAATCTGTAAGCTTGGTTTGCTTACGCTTCACGGCGAGCAACGCCGTCACGCGATTTTCGCACTCGGTCAGCAAACCCATTGCAACATCGTCGTCTCGGACAGCAACGAAATTCCTGATGACATCAAAAGCGTCCATCACCTGTACGGCGGTTGCCGCAGCCGGCGCTTCCTGTACGTCGTCGTCTTCTTCATCGGAAGAGTCCTTATCATTCCGGGCAGCTTTTATGATCTGCTCATCACTCACATCCTCGTGAACAACAACACAAGCGTCAGCGCCGATGTATTCGTCGAGCTCGAGATTAGGCGGCACGGTTCCTATTTCTCCCAGCGTTTTCCAGGCGGCCGCGATCCCCGGAGCCGGTGACGCCTCTTCGTCGTCGTCTGTAATGCCTGGTGTTAGGCCAGCAGAGTGTACGGGTCGACCTTCGGCAAATCCGGCGTGCCTGAAACAGTTCACAATTACTGAGCGCCCCAGTGTGCTCCAGGCAGCAGACATAATCTGCAGTGCCACGTACAAGTCCACCTTCGTGTCTCGGCCGGTTTCAGTGTTAAAAAGCAGCCGCTGAATTAACCTCCCGCGGTAAGCGCGCTTCAGGCTAAGAATCACGCCCTGATCGAGAGGCTGTAAGACAGACGCGCAATTGGGAGGGAAAAACCTCAGCTCCGTGTTAGTGAGCTTGACTTCGTCGGAGTGATGCGCTGAACAATTGTCCAAAAGCAAGCAAACTTTACGGCCCTGCCGCTTCATGTCGCGTTCGAATGCCATCATCCACTCGGTGAAAATAGCGCGGGTCATCCATGACTTGTTGTTCGCCTTGTACTGCACAGGTAGGCTACGAGTTCCCTTAAAACAGCGCGGCTTGGCACTTTTGCCTATGACTAACGGCGGACGCTTGTCCGAGCCATCCATGTTTGTGCAAAGCAGCACTGTGATGCGTTTTTTGCTGTGTTTGCCGCCGTGACAGCGCTGCCTCTTGAAGTCGAGCGTCCTAGCCGGCAACATCTCGTAGAATAGCCCGGTCTCGTCGGCGTTGTAAATGTCTGCAGGCGCGAAGTTGCTTAAAATTCCGGCCATGTTACTCGCCTTCCAAGCAGCTGCTCCGTCCACGTCTGCTGACATTGACTCGCCGCACAACACTTTTCCAACGATGTTATGGCGGGCCTTGAAACGGTTTAGCCAGCCAATGCTGGCTTTAAAATCATCAATGCCAAGTAGGCATGCATAGTTCAAGGCTTTCTGCTGGACGATGCTTCCGGACAGGGGGACGTTGCTGGCTCGTGCTTCCACAAACCACGCATGCACTGCTTTGTCCAACTCTTCATGGAGGGGCCGCGTCACCTTTTTGTGCTTCGAGGATGTGCCTGAAGCAAGTGCCATTCTCACGCTGTCCTTATTGCCTAGAATCGTTGACAGCGAACTTGCAGGAATTCCGAAGTCTTCAGCAATTGCCGCTTTCTGCTTGGGCGATTATTTGAGCTTTTTGCTCAAGGGAAAGAGTTTTGCGTTTTTTCACTTGCGTTGCCATCGTGTCCTGCGGATGAAAACTCGTCGTTGTCGAAGAGAAAGGCAGCGAGTGAACAACGCGACCACGACACAAAGCCAAAATGGCGGAACTGCAATCACGTGATTTCATGCTTAATGTGGCTTTGGATTTGACTTGGACTTCTCGCCAATAAAACTAGTTTCGGTTTCGATTTTGAACGCGAAAATTTCGTTGAAGCGGAAACGCTCTGCAAAAATGGTTCGTTGTGCAGAGAAATTTAGGCCATTAATTCTTATAGGATACTCGCGGGGAATAAAAAATTATTCGTTGTCGCGGAAATTTCGTTGTGGCGGTATTCGTTGTGGCGGGATTCAACTGTACTTGCGTAGCTTTCGCTGCGTTGCACCTGATGTATGAAACGGAGTATAGGGAATCCCACTATCCTCACTGTAGAAAAGGGGAACTATGATGAACGTTTCACTGCTGAGGATCCAAGGGACGGAGGTTCGATTCCTGGTGGAGACAAGGTTTATTTATTTATTTTTAACTATCCCCCTCGAAAGCGTGACACCCTCTGCCAACAGCTCTTGCTGACAACGATGAGGCATTAAAGGCTTTCACCTTAATAAATAAATAGTTATAATGCAATATACCATCCCATTTAACAGGCAAAACATCCAGCACAAAGCAACGCTACAGATGATTAATGCTATTTGATGTTTATTTGTGGCTACACTGAGCCAACTGAAATTTTCTGCCTGAAACTGTACATGAACAGCAGTTAACTGAACATCGTGGCTTTCCGATAAGCCGAGTGCAGGCTTTAAACGGCAAAGAAAGACAGCAAGCTTACATGTCCACCGGCCGCACACGCTGCGGTAAGGCCCCACTGTTTGTTCTCATGGATCAGGCGGTTTGCCACGGTGGTGACGAGACGAATGCCGGTGGCACCGAATGGGTGGCCCAGAGACAGCGAACCACCCCAGAGGTTCAGCTTTTCCAGCGGTGGGCAGCCAACCTGTGGACAATCGAAATGACATACTATATGCATCTCTAATCAGCATGTTCACCGGTGCACAGACAGTCACTGCCAGCTTATGTGACCGCGCTGGGAGTATATCAGCAAAGTAACGGTTTACTCATTCGATTTCCACCGATTTGAAACCTTAGATCATTCCAATCTCTGTAATAAGCTGCTACCTTTGCAGGCTTTCCCATGTAGGTCTTGGCAAAGTAGTCGGAATCCATGGCCTTCATGTTGGCAAGGATCTGGCCCTGAAAATGTCAATGTGAATAGAAAAAAAAAAAAAAGGGGGGGGGGGGGGGGGGGGGCAATGCCGTTAATATCAGCCAGTGGAGGGTAGTTCTGCCAAAGTGGCCACAGTCAGCTACACTCACAGCAAAGGCTTCATGGTACTCGAAGACGTCAATGTCCGACATTTTGAGCCCTTCCTTGGCGAGCACCGCTGGCGTGGCATATGTGGGACTGAAAAGTGAAAGAACAGAATAAGAAGCCGCGGTAAACTGGATTCTTGGGGAATTAAAGAATATCTTTCACCTCGTGCAAAGAGCAGCCCTTAAAACAATAAATAAACACTGCAAATTAGTAACAGGACCTCAAGCCTCATACTGAGAGGGCAGCATATCATGAGAATGCCACAGTGGCAAGGAGGTGACTGAAAATTGGGATGATGGCAAAATCAAGGTGTGCAAATATATAATGGCAAAAGAAAGCTATTGTCCTTTACTACATAACTGGGATACACAGATGTGAAGCTCAAGTAGCACTAAATATGCACAGTCCTACAACCCAAGCATGAAGGCAATTATTCACAAACCTCACTTGGGAAGCCTAGTGCACTCCTCTGAATGCAACTGAAAACCGACAGGTTAAAGGGCCTCATTTCATATCCTTCCCAAGAATGCATCCTGGTAGATTATCCTCCGATGCAACAGTAGTCCGGATTCAATTCAACCAACACAGTTCCCAAGGTCACTGCCAAATGATCTTATTATTAAATCTAAATCTATTTTGGCAACTCAAACGACACTGATATCTCAAGGATGCCCTTTGGTACCTCCTGCCTCGACTGGACAAGTGTCCTAATTACAAATGTCTGTCTCAATGTTATGCTCAGTTGTCTCCCAAATCCAGTGTCTTCCAAAAGACATGCAATCACCAAACTATCACTGCCGAACACTGTAGCCGCTTATATCGCCAGCGCACAACACACAGAGCAACATTGATCTCAACCTTAATAGCCCCAGACTAAGTTGGTCCCAGACTTAAATCCTCACAACCAGTGCACCACTAGACGCATGCCAACCGGAGCTCACCCCAGAAGCAGTTGGTCCTTGGGGTCCTGAGCAACATAGACGAAACTGCGAAGGTAAGCCTTGGGCTTGAATCCCATGGCCAAGGCCTTTTCCTCGGACATGATGAGTGCCGCAGATGCACCGTCCGTCTGAGAGTTAAAAAAGAAACAGCAGAGAAAGAGTGAGAGGGGGCTTCGGTACTCAATTTGAATGAAAGCGACAATGCTGCACGCTTCTGCAGTCACACTAAGTAGGCATTACAAATAACAAATACGGCTGTTTGTGTCACAATCCCTGCATACATGGACTTGGCAGAGTCGGGTTGAGTAGAGTAAGCAGCAGAGTGAGTTAACTTGCCTGCAGGGGGTAGGTTAACTCGCTTGAAGCATGTAGACTGTCGAGTCAGAGGTCGGGTAAGAAGGAACTCTGAGATCAGAACCTTCCAGCTCGGCTAAGAGAGACCTTGAAATTGAATGCTGCAGGGACCTCAACAATGAAAAACAAAAATCAAAAATAAAGTGAAGCTCCAGATTGTAAAAGGCAACAGAATCAAACACGAACAGGAAAGTTGTTCACTAAGAGCAAATCTCGACACAAGGTGCCACTGCTATACTTGCTCGGTCTACTACAAGCGAGTTCATGTAGACACCAAGAAGGTCGAGTAAGGGTGACCTCGCTTACCGACACTGACTAGACCCAGTTTTGCCGAGTCCATGTATACAGGGCTGCTGAGCTTCTCAGCTAAAGTAGTTTTCTTGCAAGAACCAATATAAGTAGCACACGCACCGGTTCCCAGCTGAAACGTCAACAATAAATCTGTCTACCCTCTTCAACACTCTCGCACACACATTAAAAATCTTTTTATAATCAACCACATGATATTATAACACTTAAAATAGGCTTAGGTGATACACAAAAACCACTTAAAAGTTGTAATAATTGGTTGACAGAAAAGGAAAGGCGCATATCTGTCAACACTTTTCCTATGAACACCTGAACCCAGGAAAGAGAGAAAGAGGAGCCATAGTGGAGAGCTATGGAGTAATTTCGAACACCTGGGGATTAACGTGCGGAAAAAGCACAGCACTATGACACCTCTTCGTTCCACCTCCATCAAAATGCAGCTGCCGGCGGTCAGGGCCAGTTGAAAGGCACGATAGGCATTTTTAATACTGTGTGTTTGTCAAACAGACAAGGCCATTATAGTATAAAGAGATGAAAAAACTTACAGGATAGCTACGAGTATGTAGCATGAGCATTAGCTGCGGTCTGATAGCAAATAATTTTTCACGGGCACATTCTGTCTTTCTCTCGCAAGCTTAGACAACCGTTGTGGAATCCTGACTTTCCCAGGACTGCACGTGATATTCACAAGCGAACTTCTTTCCAAAGATAGCTTGCAGCAGTGGCAGGTACCCTGTACGTCTGCTTAGACATACTTCTTAGAGCATGCAACACTGGCAAAGGAATTTACAGCAAGCAAAGATCCAGCCCATTTTTTTCAAGCTCACCACTTCGAGAGTACCAGAAGGCATTTATGCATTCGTATCATGCATGAAAAGTGCATGAGAGTAGCTTCACAAAGAGGTGGGCAGAAAGTTTGAGGCTGGCTGTTTCTGCGCAGCCGCTTACCAGAAACGAGGAGTTGGCGGCGGTAATGGTCCCGTGGGGTTTGATGAAGGCCGGCTTCAGCTTGGCCATCTGGTCCAAAGTCGACACCCTAATCCCATTGTCGGCAGACACAGGTGTGGAATCCCCTGGGAAAGGTATCAGGTCGAGTCTCAGAGTTCTGATGCTCACAAAGCATTCATCGATGGGAAAAAAAAATAAGGCTCCTTGCAACACGTTCCACACAGGCTGGATGTCAACCAAAGGAAGCTTCTCACCTGGCACCGAGAAGGGCACGATGTCAGAGAGTAGCCCCTGCTTGGAGGCCTTGTCGGCCAAGGTGTGGGATCGCAGAGCGTACTCGTCCTGCTCGCGGCGACTTACCCCAAAAGCAGCAGCCAGCCGGTCACCCGAGTGACCCATCACCTCTTTGGTGGTGAACTCCGACACAGAGGGAAGCTGCAAGGCAGCAGCAAAAGATGTTCAGGTCCTCCCGCGGTAAACTGAAAATGTTTCGCCCTTTTTGGTCCGTTACCAAGAGCTGCAGATATTTCCAATGCTGTCTCGGTGAATTTGTCTAGCTTAGCACCACCGATGAGCAAGAGAACGCATACCCTCTTTGTACAACCATTTTTTCTCCTGATGCAGACGTGTCATCACAGCGCGAATGACATTCTTGTCATTTTGAAACCTCAATTCGCGATGAACAAAGGTGAAAATAAGACGGTGCAAAACCACAGAGTAAGCAAGACGAGGAAGTACATTGCAGACAAATTTCCAATTGCTTCTGTTGCTTTCAGCCCGCTGCGACGGGCAATGTCGCCAGTGTTAGCACCGTGAAGGAAAAAGGCTGGTACAAAGAAAGCATGCATAAATACTGTTTATAGGTGGTGCAAAGCCATACAAACTGACCAGGATTATATTTAAAATTAATACAGGACTGGCAGATATGTGGCTGTAATATTTCACAATTTCATAAATTCCTAATAAGGAGCGCTAAAAGAAAGAGAGAGAGAGAAAAGAAAGAGGGATATTACTTGTTGGATGTCCACGTATGCATATTTTTGCTTGAAACCACAAGCACTCGAATGACGAGTTTTCCAGATTGATTGTAATGTAGACAATGGGAAGGTGTCTTGCATTAAACACTGAAGGCACAAAAAATCTGCACATTATTAGTTATGGCTTATACTATGAAAAATGCTTTTAAAAGTATCTGCACCAGCCCAAACAAGAGGCAACCAATACAGGACCAACTTGTATAAACAGTAAAACCTTCTTGATACACTTTTAAAAACAATGATACAAATATTGTGCAGTAGCGTCAAAATTCGCGACAGATAGTAGTGTGCACTCTGCTTGTCTTCTTGCATAACCTAATCACTTCTGACTGTATCCCCCATAATTCCCCTAATTTTAGGTTACAAGATACCTGCTGACAATTCCTTCAAGCACAGCACAGCTTTTTGACAACCCACTTCAATCATATCACACTGAAGTTTAATTTGACTCCATAAAAAAGAAATTGAAGTGATTTTTGATCATAACTACGTCAGAGATCCGGCACATTAACATAATATGACCTTATTCAGTGTGTTCTTCTCAACAATTAGTCAATTGCAAACTGCAAAAAGCAAGAATTCTCAGTAACTGTTGGCCACACCTTATCTCTTCCACATTAAGAATCGTTACTTTGTGTTACCGAGCAGCAGTATCATTAGCTGGTTGATGTAACCAAGAAAAGTACACGACTTCACTGGGGCCATCGTAGGGTAGGAGCTAGAGCATCAATGTCGGTTGGCTTGTGGGGTTTAACGTCCCAAACGACTCAGGCTATGAGAGACGCTAGAGCATCAATGTTGCTATAATCCCATCACTCATTTTAAGCATGGGTAAGAAAAATAGAGGTACCTCTGAAACTCATCACGTAAAAAATATGCACATTTGCAAGCCCATAAAAAGCGATTCAATGCAGTTTTAAGGGGAAGATCAGGGTCTTGAGAAATCTTTTTTTATTTGTAAACATATTTTGTTGAAACTTATCATGCAAGTGTGCATGTAATACTGTTTTCAAATATGTATATAGATTTTAAATATCTTGTTGCCAAGCGAAGTTATGGCAAAATAATGCATCTGTTTCTTATGGGCCATTACAGTAGTTTCATTAAAAAAAACCTCTTTTAAGAAATGCACACATTTAAAAACGTCCACCGCACATGATAGAGCTAAGGAATTTCCTATAATGAAATTTCATGGCTATGAATAAATACCAAAGTCGGAAAGAAAAGTATGCGGCAGTAATTGGTTGAAATTTAGTCCAATTGCTAATATATCAAAACTAAGGGAAAAGAAGAAAAGGTTCAGCATGTGCGCTGGACCTTTTGAAATGTCTGCATGTTCCTAAATGAGGCCTTTTTTAATGAGAAATTGGCATGACGGACCGTAAAAGAATCTATGATTAGGGCAGTTATTTTGCCATATTTTCTTCTCAAGATGAGATTTTTGAAATCTAAATGCACAATTAAAATCAGCATTCTATTCCACACTTGCACGCTAAGTTGCAACACGATACATCGAAAAATAAAGAAAGAATTTTCAAGATCCCATTTTCCCTTAAGTTTGCCACTAAGTTCCTTTTTACTTTTTTTTCTTTAGACACTAATGACTGATTGCAGAGAGGCGTTACAGGCTGAGAATCGCAGAGTCCAGCCGTCAGGGCTCACCTCTGGTACCAACATGCTGGGCCTGAACTTGGCGAGGAGGCCCAGTTTCTGCAGGGGGGTCTTGGCCTTGTTGGCTGACAGGAGCAGCTTACGCAGCTTGCGGTTCAGCCGTATCGGGACGTCAGAGAGAAATTCCACACCGCCCGCCATGCCAACGTCAATGGCCCCCGACGAAATTAGTCCCATCACTGCATCCGACAATGAGCAATGAAAGCCCAAGAACGAATGTATCTATTTTGTCACCAGCTCCACAAATGTCACGCACTACATGATTTCGAGGGAGAAATTCAATCCCTCTGCATCCAAGATGTACCGTATAGGGTTTGATGGCAGACTGCATGCTTCATCCACCCAGAATTAAGTTTTACATACTGACTGTTGCAACACTACATGCAAACCATAATAAGCATTTCTCGGTTAAATCGCTCACTTATTTGCACTGGTATTTGGCGCACAGATAGCATACAACTCGCTATAGCTTTTAATACCAGTTTATATTATGTATATTTGACTGATTGGCGCAGAATAAAATCGAAATCCGAGTCATCTGCATCATTGTCAACCCAAAACAAGCCTTCCTATGGGTTGCCAATGCTGCAGGCTATGTGGATTTCGAATTAATTCTAATCGAATCAGGCAAGGACATCATCCAAATTGATACTGAAAATGTGCTGAATTTTAGTGCGAATAAGCTAGCGATTTAACCGATAGAAGCATATTACGGTTCGCATTTAGCGTTGCAACACTCGTTACACGCCTATTATTTAGGCCGCATAAAAAAAGACTGCAACGAATTAGTCCTTTTTTTAGGAACAAAGGGTTGTGGGAGTTGGATACTACCAGCGGAACCATAGGGCTCGAGGTTCTGCAGTCCTGGATTACTCCCTTTGGCAAACCGGCACACCGTTTGCGCGCCTTTGCTGTTGCACATGCAGCGGGAAGGGGCGGCCGCTCGCTGAGTGGACCGCACCCAAAACAAGGCTGCCGATTCACTCCTTGCCTCAAAGGAAAGAAGGTAGTGAACCCTGTGCGTGATTCTCAACTAACTCTACGGGACTTCCAAGAAAATAGAGCAAAAACGGAGTAAAAACTGACATTTCACTCCTTGCCTCAAAGGAAGGAAGGTAGTGAACCCTGTGCGTGATTCTCACTCTACAGGACTTCCATGAAAATGGAGTAAAAACGGATGTACCAATTGAACTCCAACTTTGTGCCCTTTAAAATCATGCAATGACAGTCCAAGCAATAAAGATAACAAGGATGGCTTGCACACAACCAATTTTGGTCTCGCTGGTGCGACATGATAGTAGACCTCAAGACAATACCACGAAGCGCAACTATCCAGATGCACATAGAAGTGCAATCAGCTTTACGATGGGAGAACGATAACATTTCTTCACTTTGACAAAGTTAACTGCGACTGCATATAAGGCTTCAAGTAGATTGGACCAGTAGATTACAGCGTCTCACTTCATAAGGTACAATAGACACTTTACATGATATAAACTACCCGTTTGATTTTAGAAGCAACTTAAAGAGAACAGCACTGTCAAATTCCTACATGACTTTGGCCAAGATTTTAAGAGCAGCTGCAGTACATGCAGGCATATTTGACAAACGCTGAAACGGTCTCAACAGGCTGAACCACAAGAATCGCTGACAACTAGCACCGGTAAGTACCAGCACCGACGACGCCGGTACTTGCCAGAACAACCTGCGCAGTCAGCCTACCTGAGGTGATAGCCTGGTTCGAAGAGATGCATGCCATGGTGACTGTGTGGCACGGCGTCTGGTCCGAAAACCCAGCACACAGCGCGGCCTGTAACAACATTCACCAAGTGTGTTGGGCAAGACCTTTCAAAACATATGATATACTTTACAATCTATCTGTCTTCTTCAGATGCCTTCTCACACAACCCTTCTAAACTACCTTAATGGCGACTTAATCGAGCTGACTACCAGTCAACCTAAAAAAGAAAAGTGTACAATCAACATCTCCATTTACATTACCTTAGTGTTAGGATATTAATGACTGCAAGTGACTGAATTCATTCAATTCAATGCATTCAATTAAAAAGAAATGATTCTATTACAGAACTTCCACAGAGAATGACATGATTCATGTCATACATGGTGCCATATCACCTGGAATTATAATGCATTCTCCTTGGTGAGAAATATTCAAGATTACGGAACTGACTCAAAATGTTTCAATTCGAAAAAAAAAAATAATAACTTGCCTCCCGAGCAACATTGCATGTTGTAGGCTCAGCAATCACACTTCCTGAAACAATGTACTCAATCGACTCTGTACAGAAAAGGAAAAAAAGAAAAGAAAAACAAAGAAAGCTTGAAATGACTGCCTAATTAGAAATCAACAATAACTAGATGCATGGCAATTGCATCACCAACCTTTTGGAATGCCAGTCTTTCTCAGCAGACTCCTGTAATAAAAAAAGGCAAACAAGAAAAAGGCCATTTTTCTACTCAGGTAACGAAAGAAGGTAGCAGTTGAAAGAATTTTATGGTGTTAAGCATCATACAGCAATTATTTAGTGCCAGCAGGAACAGAAACAAAGTGACCCCCTAACAAAAGAATTGAAATGCAACATTTTCAGTTCCATCATAATACTAGAACTATGCGCCCTCTTGCAGAGCAGTTACGGGCTGCTATGCAAACCCAAAGAGAAGATAACTTTCTTTTGCCAAGGGGTCATCGCATGTCATTCAACAATACATGCAGCTCAGACTGCTGGCCAAGCAGTGAACAGCTTTCCACCCAGAGCATTTGGTACAATCTTCCTCAGAAAGGCCCCAGGCACTCAGTAGTTTTAAGCTACTAACGCGCCTCAAATGTGCTATGAAATGTCATCAAACTCTGGTAGCTCAGAGCTCGGGGCCCGAAACAAGGCAAAACTTACTACGGCAAAAAAATAATGACAAAATATGCAAGGGTTCTCCTTCACTATTGAAAGCTCTTTTTTTTTTCCCTCGAGACTGCATTGGCATTCTAACACAGCTCCTCACTTTCCATCAGATGGTGCTTTCATAAAACTGTTCAACAAGCACTCGGACAAAACTGCTTTTTCAGAGTTTTGAGGCTGCATCAGCTAGCCCCTGAACATCTGAGTTCGCTCATCAGCAACATTCAGAAATACATGCACCACCATGAAACCAACACGGCACAAGATCAGACTGCTTCTAGAACTACAAGAAGTGTAGCGTTCTATGAGAGTAAATATTACTGGTGCATGTTTGAATCAAGATCAAGTTTGTACCATTGAAGTTGAAGTTCAAAGTTTATTTTCGAATAAAAAAACAACGTACAAGAATATACAGAGAGAGGTCCCATGGTATAAGACTGCAGGTGGGACCACCCATGGTAATAGATTTCAATAGGCAACATAAAGAATAATATTATTGTAAGAAAATGTATGAAGCAACACTGAAAATAAATAACGAAATGCATAGTAAAGAGTGCATTGCCGACAGATTTAGATACAAAAATAGAATACAGAAAAAAGTACAAAAACACGAATTCCGCAACAAAAAATATAAATAAAGAAATCACAAATTAAGAAGAAAATTTTTTAATTTCAACTTGAACAAAGAAAGTGTATTAGTTTGCTTAATGTCGAAATTCAAAGAATTCCAAAATGATATGGACAAAAATTGAAGGCCTTGTTTCCCGTAGTTAGTACTGACCTTAGGTAGTAGAAAATTATTACGTAGAGTGAACCGTGTAACGCTGTTGTTTTTGATCGTGCCGGGAGGAAAAATGCTAAATGGGAACTGATGGTGAAGAATCTTAAAGAATAGAATACCGATATTATAAGAGATAAAGAGAAAGATAAATTACTTGAGCTTTTCAGCCACTCAAATGCCGTGGCTTAGTTCATAGCACTTGATGCTCCAAAGAGAGTTAAATTACCCGGGACACCGCAGTGGAGGCCTCTGAAAATTTCATTTACCTGGGCTTCTTATAGAGTGCACTGACATCGCATGGTAAAATGGCACCATTATGTTTTTTAAATATTTTGCACACTAACATAAACAATTGCCCAAGATGCCAGATGAGTTGGCAGGCTTCTAAATACCACAGCAAGTCAAAAAGACACAGCACCGCACTCACAAGAAGGCACCCCTCTGGAGGTCGTGGGGCATAAGGTTGTTGTACTTGGTGCCCGAGAGCAGGAATGGCGTCCGCACTCCTTCCACCAAAACAATGTTCTTTTGCCCAGACCTCTTGGTTGCTACAAGGGGAGAAATGAAAACGTTGCAAAACAACTCCACTAACAACTTTCAAGCCATATACGAAATATGAATGGTCGCATGACCTGAAATGCCCAAAGTGCTCCTGAATTCAAGGTGAAAGGCTCACCTTGTGCGTAAATACAAAAATGCACTTAAACTAACAGTAAAACACAAAACGAATGCTTTCCTACCAGTAGCTGTAGCATAGTGGCTGGTTGTGACGACACTTGACAAGCAAGCTGGTGAACCTGAACCAATGGCAACAAAAAAGAAATAAACATTAAGCATCTCTCTCTCTCTCTCAAACACACACAAAACAAATTCTAACAAACGAAAATAACTTAGAAGGTTGCCTTCATTTGCGCCCTTCCAAGGTCAAGAAGCTGCAAATGCAATGCATGTACCTACGCCAGCAGAGTCTGAGGCACAGAACGAAAGACAACACCTTCTTTGCCCTCAGCCTGTCTGTGACAAGAACAATGGGCCTTTGACAACACCTGCTTCCTGCTCTGAAACTGCAGGAATCCATTCCCCATCGGTAACAATGTTGCTGCTGCTATTTCGCCGATTTCTGCGTGTCACTCCTGCTTTGCGCTGAAGGCTTGCAGGCACTGCAGTGCTCGCACATCGTCCCTACTGGAAAGGTCTGCAGTGGAAACACAGCTGTGTTTCTGCCCGAACGCCTTGACACGTCAGTCATTCATGACATAGACCTGTGCTAATGCATTGTGACTGACGGGGATGGATTTGCAGGTGTGATTTTCTGTTAATACCAGCAGGTAAGTTACTGGTCAAATCAAGCAGGCTTCTATGAAGGCCAATCGCAGCAACGAAACAGCAACCAACATATGTAAGAGAAGTTTCCCCAGGTCGCTTAATTTCTAGGGTGGGGTGATGAGGGTTGAGGAGAAGCAGTAATCATTTTGGTAGTCATCAGTTAGAAACCAAAACATCAAAGCAAAAAAGAAAAACAAGGAAGGAGGGAGTAATGAAATCTCTGCCAGCAATGGCATCAGGTGATGAGCACTTGAAAAATACTAGTCGTGGCAGTGAGTACAGCCATCTTTCATTGAGCTGTCGGCCTGCTGCATAATGCAGTGTTCTATCCAGCCTATATGGGGAACAGCACGTATAAATGGCAAAATTAACCCCACGCACCAAACTAATTGTATTGGAGTACAATTAACTTTAAGCCCATGTAATTGTCAAGCATTTTATTCACAGAAAAAACCTAAGGCGTACAAGAGGTCACTGTTAAGCTAAGAAAAAAAAAGTTTCTCTATTGCCGTGCATGGAAGTGTAAGGTTAGTTTGATCCTGTACAAGAAAATATGTCCAAACTGCAGAGGTTTCCCAGCTACCAAAGCGGTTTAAAAAATATTTTAATGAAATCATTGCCAGACAGATTCACAGCACGCACCGCTCCAAAATATAATGCAACTCCTGTGGTTTAAAAGTAATGTCATTTCTGACATGGTTGTAAAAAGATGTGCAGTGCGCAACTATGCAGTCAATACATATGGTCACAGTCACTTAGCCTGACAAAGCAATAAGAAGTGTACATCACTGTTGGAAGTTCATGAACTAAATATTTGCAGAAAAAACAATTTCGCCAAAGTGTCTCTGTGGTGCCTTATTCTAAGTGTCTGGACTACACAGTACAACAGCAAGGCAATACAGATCAAATATCAGTTGGAGGTAAAGAGATAAAATATTAAATACAGCCACCTAAATTTAGACTGATATTTTCTTTCCTGTAATGATGCATAACATACCAGAAACAGGTTAGTTTAGTCAGCAGCAAAATATAACTATGTATCAGCAAACACATTGCTGTTTACTTTTTTTTTTTTTTTTTCATTCTTCACGTGACCTAATCGCTTCTTACATGTCAACTACCGTTCTGCTGATAAAAACGGAAATGCATTGAAAAGAAAGTCAGTCGCACGCTATTAAGCAGTTGTGGGGGAATGTCACGGGGTAATCCATCCGTATTAACGTCTAACGCATCATTTGGAAGAAGACAGCACGTAATCAAATGCACGATGCATATACTATTTCAACCCAAGGTCAGGTTTCTCGCATTTCTCCTCTTCAGAGCTTTGACCATGACGAACACAGGGTTAAAAGTACGCGTGCATTGATAGGGGCGCCCCATTGAATCGACGCATGCGATATCTGATCCGGCTGACACTTCGGAACGAAAAGTGTTTAGTGACACGAGCGCCGATTAACGCGCATCCGGGTCCAGATAGTGAGCGCGAGGTCGTCCCTCTTCAAACCTTATTTGCGTTGAAAGCACGCCGAAGTACGAAATGTCTGAGTAGTACAGGACAGTGGGGGTGATTAGACATAATTAAAATACAGCAATGAGGTAATACTCTAGCCAGATTTACTGGCTGGACGCAGCTTGAATGAAATGAATCTAATGAAATCTGATTGCCCGACTGTAAACCAACACGACTGCCACGAAGCGCAATAACATTGAAGAGTTGCGGCAATACAAGATTTCAATAGCGAGTGACATCCTTTGGGCCGAAACCGGTTCAAGAAGCCCCAACTTTTTGGAGGAAAAGTGAAAACATAGGGAGAACCAGGAAAACAAAATTGCCGTCTGCGAATTAATCCCCACACGAGCAAAGCGCAAATAAAGCTAACGTAAAAGCCAGCGGGACAGTTGATAACTACCAGACCAATATTTTTCACTGCAACAAAAAAACTGCGCGAAAAATCCTCGTACTCACAGAACTTAACGCGTTTTAGCGCCGCCGAAGCACCAGCACCTGCCCGAGCCGACACAAACGCCATGATTGCTTGACGAGGCTTGCAAATGGTGATATGGTCAACGCCCTAAAGCCTTCTCTTCAAAATTGTTTTCTTAACAAAAAGCAACAACTGGAAGTGTAAGAAATGTTCTAAATAAATACAATAATTACTGCAACACTTTTATAACACTTAAAAGTAAGAAACTATTCAAAGTTTCATCCAAATTATATAGCAAATAAGGCAAATATCGCGTCTTCGCTTCATCCAGCCGGCTATTGACCAGCGAGGAGGTAACAGCACGGCATCGAGTATGGCTTGTAGGGCGCTGGGACTTTTACGAAATTATCCTCATCTGATTTCCTCGATCCGTAAGTGGCTAATCACATCAGACATTACTTTCATTTGTCAGTGAAGAAGTCATTAATAGGTGGGTGTCACTGGACACTTTGGTTGTAATCAGGGTCACGCTAAGTAACCCCTATCTTGTGGGCTTGCCCGTGTGAACTCGTCCTTGCTTGTCGCCACTGCCTAGCATCGGATCTCTGTGGCATTAGTGATACTGTAGCTAAATTGAAAGAGCAGAGGTCTTCCAAAGAACCATCTTCGTTACGCAACCATACTGCCGTCAGCTGGACGGGTGTCACGTTGCATTTTATTAATTTAAGGCATTGCTTGGAAGGTCTTCTAAGGCTTGTACTAACGCGAAACTGCTGTCACTGTCTGATTATACGCGTTTTACCACGCAGGAGGGAACTCAGTGAGGACTTTCTCAGTTTCCAGCATGCGTCGTAAGTAGCTTTCCTTTTCCTGCAATGGAGAAGAAAAAAAAAAGCGTCTATATGGCCAGCGTCGTTCAGAACTCTTCTCCCTGCCTCATCTTTTCAGTACTAAAGCATCTGAAGTACGACGTGAAAGAAGGCGTCGCCGTCATCCGCATCGACACACCAGGTTCAAAGGTGACAGTCCCAGTGCAGGCGCGGTAACATGTCACACAAGAGCCTTGCCTGTTCTAGGTCAATTCACTGAACGCCGAAGTCACCGAAGATGTGAAAGTCGTCCTACAAGACTTCCTCAGCAACGGAGCAGTGTCCAGTGCCGTGCTGATATCCTCAAAGCCTGGCTGCTTTATCGCCGGCGCTGACATCACGTAAGACGATTTTTGAGGCATCGGTTGTCAATAAAGATTATTTTATATTATTGTTATCTTTACGTACCAGAATGACTGCTGTGCCGAGGGCTACACTAGTCATGATAAGACGGTATGGTATTTATGCTTGCAGTGTTTACGTGGTAAAAGCAGCAGCCACGAGATAACTTTTATGATGAATGACTGTAACAACTTGTCGTTGAATTTACATTTCAATATGCTTCACCTGTGCCTTCGTACTTACTGTCGAATTCTGATAGACTTTGTAGTGGTTGGCCACATTTCTTAGGTTCTCACCATGCCTGCTTTCAAAATTGTTGTGCTTAGGTTAGGTAAGCACTTTTCTGTGTTGTCATTTTGTATGTAACTAAGGTAAAAATGTGGACTACTTGCCATCGCTTAGTATACGAAGAAATATTATGAGACCTTGTATTCATTTGCTCTTTTGTTCCAAACCTATTTTCTTCAAAGGCAACTCCAGTGATCTTTCGACATTCATTTATTCTAAAGAACTTTTGCTGTATATTTTCCACTCCGTCCCGACCAATCCTGCTCAATCGGGGAGCCGTGCAACACTTCAGCCACATTCAAATCGATTTTAAAATATGCTCCTTCCGTGGTCTCAGTTCAGACTATTTCTGCAGACAATGCTGCATTTGCACTGTCACAGGCGTTAATCCTAAGTTATTGCCCGCTCCCCGCATGGACAACAAAGTTTGAGTCTTGTATGTGGCCGTCTCGGGTATTTTATGAACTGCGTCGCTATGTCCAGTCACTATTTCAGCCTTTCAAAGTGCATGCAAATGTTTTCCCGCCAATAGTATATGCGACGTTATTGATTTTTCCAATGGATCATTGTTTCTTGCCATAAACTCTGCTTTTTGGGAAACTATTTGTTGTGTCGAAGGTAGGGAACTGCAATGAATATGATACTATCATTAAATAAAAAAAAAAAAAAAGACAGGAGTGGGCCTTTAGAGAGATAGTTGTTTCACAAAGGGGCATTCTGTCCATTTGAAGTGCAGGCTACATCTCAAACTTTTATAATTTGAGAGACGAATTGTTGGTACTCAATGCCTTATTGGTATCTTTTAACTTCATAACATTCTTGGTGTCCTGGTGACCTAACGGCAGTTGTCATTGCTGAACATTCAACACAATTGGTGCCTCATGTTGCAGCTCTAGACGTTTAAGGTCATTGGTTTCGTTTTGTCATTAATTTGCTCTGCTTCTTTTAAACTGCAAGCATAGGTTCTATTAAATTTTTCCTCTTTATTTTTTTTCCTTCTTAGAAGCTCGCTTGGTTGCTGACATTCGAGAGCCTTTTTTTGTTTGCTATCGTGAACAGGTTGAGCGAGTTCATTGAACTTTTTTATAGTAAATCGCTTGTGTGCTGCATATTGACATTGCTTGCTGGATGCCACCTGCAGCAAGGAATGAAATGAAGCTTGTCACATTAAGAACTTTGTGCTTTGATGTATTTTTTTTTTCATCATTGAAGTTGGCAGTTGCTGTTTTGCAGCTGGTTAGTTGACTGGCCTGGTAAATGCACTAGGACACGTGTTCTTATAGACTCTGTTCATTCATTGGTAGTTTTAGGAAAGCACTTGGGTGACAGTCTTGTTCTTCTTTTCTTTTTCAATATGTTGTGCGAATATTGAAATTTTTGAATACGAAAACAGGGAATAAATGCCTTTGAATATCGTATATCTGATCAAGAGGAAAAATATTAAAAATTAAAAAATAGCGAACACCATTTGTCTTGTTTAATTCAGTATTCACATTGTATTTGCAAGTAAAATTGAAATAAAATTGCAGAGACGTGTATACCCTTCTCAAAAATCCAATATAAAGTTTATACATGATTTCATACAGTACCAGTTTTTTGTCCAAGAAGGATCTGCATGAAACTGGGTGACGCTGTCATATTGCTGCTGAATACAGCAAAAATTCTCATTAATCTGGCCTTCAGTGGACTAGAAAAAAAATGTTGACATAACGGAAAGCTCGAATTATCTAATGGGCCTGAAAAAATTTCGTGAAAACTATTTGCATGTCAGCAATTCTATCCGATTAACGCCTACACTATGCTTGTCTGCATTCGAGAGGAAATTGAAGTACGAAGTTTTTTTCCACTTACATCGAGTCGTTCGCTTTGGGCACGCTATTGGAAAAGCCCTTTCCACAAAAGGGAAGGCCCCTTTTCACAAAACGGCCTCTTCACGTTTTGAGGGTGCTTCACTACACAGCCCACGCGGTCAAATAGTGCACTTAAGTATGCAGTGCAGGAAAAGCTGTGACGAATTCGAAAACATTCGATGTATTCGGTAATTTTCAAGTACTTTTCGGAAATTCCGAATATCAGTTTTGGGAATATGAATCAAATAGCAAAGTTGTTCAATTTGTATTCGAAATTTCAGATATTGACACACCCCTGGTTTCCAAGCTGCCTCTTAATCTTCCTTATTTTCAACCATGTTTTAAGACTTCTGTAGCTTGCTCGTTCAGGCTTCTTATTGAGCTTTCATTTAGTACTTTTTTCTTTAATATGGAGAGATAACTTTGTGGCTTTCCAGGATGCTGGACAAGTGCAAGACTGCTGCCGAAGGCGCGCGTCTCTCACGTGAAGCCCAAGAATTAGTCCAAAAGCTGGAGGATAGCCCCAAGCCCATAGTCGCTGCTATCATGGGCTCCTGTCTTGGAGGCGGCCTCGAGGTGACGCTTATCAACTCTTCTCGGCCGTGCTTTTTTTCCACCACAGGGAGCGCAACCGGCTTATGAAAGGTTGCATCACATTTGCAACCTTTCGCAAGGTTGCATCAAAAGTTGTGTAAGGTTTTGCAAAGGTTGCAATTTTAGCATGTGTTGCCCTACTTGAAGTATCGAAATATTGAGCCCAATGGCCGCTCTAATGCCCTTTTAGCTTGGTTACTTGAAGTATTGAAGGCTGAGCCAAAGGGCTGCTTTAATCCCCATTTGGTTTTGAAGTTGTACATCATGTTTTTGAAGCGCAGGCACGAAAAGAAAAGCTTATATGCTGACTTCTTTGCTCAGGTGAAGGAGCTAGATCACCTAGATTATCTGCACGTCCCCAACCTGTAGCACTGCCCAAACTTTCTGGCTCTTTGTAATGCTACACATCACATTCATTGGCTTTAGCTGGGAACTGTGGGAGAAATTCTATATTTGCTTCCACTTTTCATCAAGATTTGCTGATGGGTTGAGCAGGAGCACTCTTTTGTGAGTCTTCTTCTAATGCAAGCTTTGTCTTATTGCAGGTACTTTGTGTTTGGCTGCTACCTGATATACTTTCGTAATGAACCCACTTTTATTTTTTCAAGAAAAATTGACATCAGTTTAGGGGGTGGATTGATTAAATGGGGGCAAAGTTGACAGATATTTTTGTGAGAGCTGAAATTTAATACACATGTGTTATCTTCCATTCATCGATCATCAACAAAAGCACATGGGCAGCCATAGTCGTGATGCTGGTTTTTAGCATTGTTTGCTTCAAAAGATGTTGGCTGCTATATCACTCGTTCCACTGATTTTGTGGCAGTGGAGAGTGCCCGCCCCAAATGCGCCCTAAGTGAACACACTGAATAGCAGGTTTACGCAATTGGGAGTGCAGCAACTCGGGACATTGCAATGAACAAACTATTGCTGGCTCTCCTGCCTACATAGTGTTAAGCAAATTCACTGTGGCAAACGTAGCATGTGGGTTAACAACGTAAGTAAACACGGTACATTCTTCAGTGGCATCCTTAACTTACGGACTATGGACTTGTGGCATATTTCAGTAGAGAGATCTTTTCAACTACGGTGAAATATTTCAGGTTGCTATGGCCTGCCAGTATCGGATAGCAGTCAAGGACCGTAAAACAGTCCTCGGTCTTCCTGAAGTAATGCTTGGCATCTTACCTGGGGCCGGCGGGACTCAGCGTCTACCCAGACTTGTAAGCAAATTCGCTTTCGTGCTCTCTCGGGGCTCCGTTATTTCAGCTGGCCTACAGTGTTCATCTTTCTGCACTGACTCTTTTCAGGTGCAACTTCCCACTGCGCTAGACATGATGCTCACGGGTCGAAACATTCGCGCAGACCATGCGAAGAAGATGGGGCTCGTTGACCAAACAGTCGAGCCTCTGGGTGCGTAGCTGCTGCAACCAGTTGTATCATTCTGGGAGAGTGCGTGGACAAAGATGAAAGCCTCTAGGTTGTGCAAAAGGCGATCTTGGTGCATAAGTATGATCTTTTTCAGCGCCTGCATCATTTTGCCGTCATGTTTTCTAGCATACGAGTCCGACTTTCACCTCCGGAAGTTGGGTGGTAACAACAGAATTACGGGTATCAATTACATCCTTGTACGCCCTGAAGGCTTTTGTCCCAAACAGCATATTTTTCTTTCGACTCTACAACTTTCTGTTCGAGTCTTAGAAATTGCCAAAAGCTCTTCTTTAACACTACTCAGACCTAATTCTGAGTAGCAAAATATAGCCGTGGCCACTATTTTGCTATGTAAGCTCGTGAGACAGTTCACCCCATTTATTGTAGGCCCAGGAGTGAAGCCTATAGAAGAACGGATGATCGAATACCTGGAAGAAGTGGCGATTCAGGCAGCTAAGGGTCTGGCCGACGGCTCGCTAAAGCCCAACCGAACGCGCCCGCTTATGGAGCGTAAGTAGGAGTCGCATCCTCAACTTAGCAGTTCCTAATGGCGCCCACTTGTCTCTCCTCAACTGATTGCCTTGCAACAGGCCTAATGAACAAGGCACTTCAGTACGAGCTCGTGCGGAACATGGTGTTTGACAAGGCAAAGGGTCAGGTGATGAAGATGACGCAAGGGCTCTACCCAGCTCCACTGAAGATCCTCGAGGTATTGTTTTGGCTTGGTGTGGCATCTTGATATTTATAATAGTGGCTTGCAGTGATGGCTTTGAGTTAGTGCTCTTTCAAGCTTACGTAAATTTTGTTTAGTGTAACATTTTTCTGATCTGGTCCGATGTTGAATGAACCTTGGACTCAAGTGGTTCTTGTTCGAAGCTTGTAGCATGGCGTGTCACAGAAAAGCATTTGGCATCTTGCAGTTGAGCTTGCACAAGGATTCGTTGAGTGAAGATGTCGTTCCTGGAAAAGGTGGGACTTGTCAACCTCACCTGCTAGTAGCTGGATAAACGTTTAAATGTGTCGCAGGTGAAACTCATTCATTTTTTGTGCACTTACGGCTCCGAAAGGAAAAGTGCAGGCCACAAACAGCGCAGTGACATTAGAGTGAGGGTAGCCGAGATACCACTAATCCTGAAAGATTGGTTAGCAGTGTATTGATGCAAAACTTCGCTGCCTGCCATGCTGCGTGCAGGTTGTCAAGACTGGTGTCGTGAAAGGCCCCAAGTTTGGCTATGAGGCTGAGCACACGGGCTTTGGCGAGCTCTGTGTCACGCCCCAGTCAAAGGGGCTCATAGGACTCTACTTTGGTCAGGTTGCTTGCAAGAAGAACCGTTTTGGGGAGCCACAGAATGAAGTCAAGTGAGTGATTGCTGTGTATTGCCATCAGCATTTCACTTATTACTGTATCTTGTGTTTAATTAATTAAGTGGGTGCATGCCATATTCAACTGTGGAGTGGAATATGACGCACTGGACTCCCACTCATCATCGCCACTTTGACATCATGTGAATGAGGCATTAGACTGCTTTAACATGAATGTTTGCTTACTGATAACGGATGTGGCAAATGCCAAAACTTTTTGTCTTGTAGTTGTACATAATAACTGCTGTAGTTTCTCTGCATTCTAAGCAGCTTTTGTCATGAGGAAAATTAGTGGCAAGACATTTACCAAATGAGTTTGAGGACCTGTGTGCTTCATTATTTGATAAAAACCATTATTTAAAGCAGTGCAGTATATCTCGCCCCTTGCTTAGCATATTTCTTTGTTTTAAACATTTTGCACCTCTGACGTTTTCTTCTTACATTTCTCTGAAAAGCAGTGGCTGGGCCGAGTAAGTAAATGAAGATTTGTCAATTAAAGCTACCCGTATTTAGCCATGAATAATGCTGGAAGATGTATCATTTGTAGCTTGCTCTCCGTGCTTTTTTCTTTTTATTAGGCAAAGGCACATGATTACATTTTTTTTTTCCTGCAATAAAAATATAAAAGCATGAAAGCCTATAATAGAACTTGTTATTTAGTGTGAAGCCTATCACTTCCAGTGTGGAAATGGCATAAATAGAGCACATTAACTCTCGTTCACATTTGGTTTCTCACAATTTCTGTGGCATGCTTATCCTGTTCGAGACACATCACCGTGGTATACATACAGAATGTGATACATCTTTACCTTGTTTCTAGTGGCCTGAGTTTCCATTATCACTAGGGTATTCTAGTAACAAGTGAGTTGCTCTGTCGTTATCACTGTATCACCTGTATCAACTTTCTCCTCGAGCTTGGTCGAACTCTTGATCCGGTGAGCATCGTTTTCATGCATGCTCGTTCTCTTTTTGCCCCGTGCAGGAGGGTAGGTATCCTGGGTGCTGGCCTCATGGGAGCGGGCATTGCGCAAGTCTCTGTCGACAAGGGCTGGAGTGTGGTACTCAAGGACACTGCCGAAAAGGGCCTGAATCGGGGCGAGCAGCAGGTCCGCAAGGGACTGGACGAGAACGTCAAGAAGAAGCGCATATCAGCGTAAGCTTCCATAGTGTAGCACAAGGCACAGGTGCGAGGAGTGCGGTTGTGAGGGAATTTTCGGGCATTTATATGAACCAGAACATGCTGTTTTCACATTTTTGTAGAAAAACGGTTGGAAAACATTACGGTTTTCTTCGAAAGAACAGCCAGGCACAGTGCATTACGCATTCAATTAAAGATACAAAATTTGTACATCATGGAGTACTGATGCATAGAGTGTGTTCAAAGTTCCATTTTGGACCGTTTGGTGTGTGGCTAGAGCCTGGATGATGTATTGTGGCCTTACCGTTAGATGTGTCAACTCTTGGTATTGTTGGGTAACTATATTGTCGAATTGTACCTGTTGTTAACATTCATATTCTTTTTTATGCATAATTTTTCAGTTACGAACGCGATGTCTACATGTCGGCACTGGAGCCCACCCTCAAGTACGACCACTTCAAGGCGGCCGACATTGTCATTGAGGCCGTCTTTGAGGACCTCAATGTCAAGCATGCCGTGCTCAAGGAAGTGGAGCAGGTTGTTCCGGAGCACTGTGTCTTCGCCTCCAACACGTCCGCATTGCCAATCGGCAAGATTGCACAGGCCAGCAAACGACCCGACAAGGCCAGTCATGCTTCATTGCTTGTTTTCTTTGAAACAGTTATACCGCATTATGACATGCGCATTCAAGGCAGATTGTCACTGGCAGCTTTTCTCACCGAGCAGTCAGATCCTTAGCCTTGTAGCTTTGAAAAGCATTTAATATTTCCAGGAGATTGATTAGTTTCAGTACGTGTCTATCACTATGTAATAAAGATCCCCAGTTGGTACATGTTGAAAGGCAGAACTGGGGGTCAGATTGTAAAAACTATGGGGAAAAAAAAAAAAAATGTTACTTTAGAAAATTGTGCTTTGCAGCATTTACAGCACTCTTTCTTTGTTTTAAAGGAATAAGAATATAGAGACAATATGTGCTAATTTAAAGCATCCAATCTTGTTTTATTGAAAATTTGTTTTGAGGTTATCGCCTGGTTCCTGCAAATCATAGCACAGCAGTGGGTGCGGGGATTTGAATGCCGCTTTTTGCATTGTAACTGCTTAGTTGTGCTTTGTATTGAGACGGCCTCAGATTTACCACCTCAGGCTCCCACTTTATTTTGTTAGCCAGTAATTAGGCCGTGAAGCATTTGAAATTTCAAAAGGAACACACTATGGTCCTTAAAAAAAAAAAAACGATAGAAGAGGAATTGAGTGTCTTGATTTAGACTACTTTTTACTAAATATTAAAAGCATTTACAGACCCAGAGCCCATTTTTTTCTCTTGCAAGGCTTTCCACGAGGAAGCATCATGTGAACAACGTATAAACAATGATAAAAGTACTGAAGATGTCATCGTGGCAGTTTATATCTGATTGATGTTTCAAGCCATTGTGCAAACTTTCATCTCTCCTAAAGAATGAAAGGAGATGTGGTGGGGATGGGTACTCTTCCTGAGCATAGTGCAGACTTCTGCTGCTCGGCACACTGTGCAGGTGGTTGGAATGCACTACTTCTCGCCCGTCGACAAGATGCAGCTCTTGGAGGTCATCACCCACGACAAGACGTCCCAAGACACTGCGGCGACGGCTGTTGCAGTCGGGCTCAAGCAGGGCAAAGTGGTTATCACGGTCAAGGACGCACCGGGCTTCTACACGACACGCATCCTCTCGGCCATGTTGGCCGAAGCCATCAGGCTGCTACAGGTAAGGGCATCTTACAGCTTGATTCCGCTGCAAGTAATTGCATATATGAGGAATAAACACTAGCCATATGTCGTCGACTAAAAAGTACACTGTCCAGATTACTATTCTCGAATGTTACCTGCACTGTAAATGTTTACGAGTCTCTTCATGGTTGCTGTGTGGATAGGTGAGCAGCTGCTGTGAACTGGAGGATGCAGGTTCAGTCCAGGCTGCAGTGACTTCATTCGGGTGGAAGTGAAACGTAAGGCTTTTGTGTACTGTGTGATGTCGGTGCACATCAAAGAGCTGTAGATGGTCGAAACAATCCGGAGCCCTCCATGATGGCGGTGTGTCTCATAGGCAATGCTGCTTTGGGATATTTAACCCCTTATACCATGCCTTATCGTGCAAGTTATTATCACGCAAGAACTGCGTGTCGTAGTTATCTGCGGACTGTATCTGGTTCATTAATGCTTTCCTATCCGCGGGAAAAAGGGTGGCTTTTGGGTGGTGTCATTAATTTTCTTTTTCTTTAACAAAGCTTCCTTGGTACTGGAGTGTTTAGTATCAAATTGTAGAAGACGAATTCCTCTTCACAATGGTATTAGTGACAATCACCATATTTATTGAATAAGTGAGGAAAAAAGAACCGTCAGCAAAAAATTGTAGTTAAAACAAAACACACAATAAAAGCATCACTTTTTTGGTACTACAAATACACAATATAAAAATTTAAAAATATGCGTTTTTTACGACAGGGACCAATGCAGCATTGCAGCAAATTCTAGCTTGCTGTGTACAGTGTTCGTGAGTTAGAAGAGAAAACAGTGGCCGAGGTCGACCCCTGGCTGTCCTCTAGCAGAAAACATGACTCCCTGTGCTGCCGGCGGCAAGTAATACTACCCAAAAGACATTCTCACCCTACGGATAACAGTTGTGACCTTTAGAACAGTGATCTCTTTCGATCAGCGCTCAGCAAAAGCGGAAATTTTTGGGGAGTGAAAACAAAACTTATCGAGGCCTGGCTGTCGAAGTTCTGGGTCGGTTTGACGTAGTCTCACTGTCACTGCTAAAGTGTGAAGAGCTGAATTCATCTTCCGAGTCATCACTACTGCTGTTCGCATCCAAAAAACGAGTTCTCTGATGCGTCAACTTCCGCGGAACCGCGTCGTTTTCAAGCAGCAGGAGCATGCATGATGTCGACGCCATAATGTAAACAACGAGCGCCGATCACCTGACTCCGGAGACCATCTGGACGGGCGCAGCGCGGTGAAAAAAATAAAACCAAAAGAAAAACTGAAAGAAGCGTTCTTCTATTTTCTACTGAATGACGCCACTTGTCAAGAAGCGCTTCAAAACAGGAAAATTCAACCATCGATAGCAGGCGACACTTATCAGGGCATGGCTGTTGACATTTCGGGTCTGTTTGACGTAGTTTCGCTGTCAGGTACTAAAGTCTGAAGAGCTGAATTCGTCTTCGTAGTTGCTGAATCCGTAGCTTAGTTGCTTAACGCTGTCGCGTCATACCCTTAAAGGGCAACTGTGGAAGTTTTTTGACATTTGAATATTCTGTTAAAAGTTTTACTGTAGGCTTTCCTCTCTGCCCTGACACATTCTACTGAATTTACGTGCCATTCGATGATTTATTCGTGCACAACACGAATGTGCAGTTTTTGCGGCCTCAGCTCAGGCGATTTCTGCAGGCAACCCTGCATTTGTGACATCATAAGCATTATACCCACGTTAGTGGCCATTCCCTGCGTGAGCAAGAAATTGAGGCCTGTATTACGCTATCTCAGACATTTCATATAATACGTCATGATTTCCAGTCTTTATTTCTGCCAACCAATGTAAGTGTGAGTATTTTTACATTACTGCATGTGACGTCGTCACGGGTTCGTCAACTGGAATGTCATTTCTGGCCATGAAACCAGTTTCAGTTTCGATTTGCTGTTCTTTCTTTTTAAAAGCAGTACTACTTCGAATTTCTAAAAACTGTTTGTTGTGTCGGAACAAGGACAGAGCAAGGAATGTAATGCAATCAATAACTGAAAATGGTGAAAAAACCACCGGAGTTAAGCCTTTAAAGGCGGAATTAATGTCCCCTATAATTTTAAAAAAATTTTCTTTCTCTGTTTGGGGGGGGGGGGGGGGGGTGCGGCAGCCGTATCGCGGGGACATTTGTCTGGCCACATGCCAGGGGCACAGGCAAAGTAGTGAAGTTCGAATTAACGAGTTTTCACCATATAAACAGAGTAGTTGTCTAACTTAAAAGGTGTTAGTCGAGATTCGTGCATTTCCTTTAATGCTTTGAGTGCCTGCCACAAAATATCTCCACTGAAAGGTCTTGTACCGCACTGCCTCGTTATTGTGTGGCTTTTCTGTTACCTTTCTACAAAAACATCACAACAAAATCAAAAGAAAAGCAATAAAAATGTGGATGCATGTTTTTGTTCGTTATGGTTCTGACAGAACAATGTACGATTGGGGTCCATTGATTGCACATAATTGCCTTTGACTTAGTCTCTTAATCACAATAAACTAACAGCCAGGGAAACCCTGTGCAGGAAGGGGTCACTGTCAAGGAGCTTGACTCATTGACCAAGAAGTTTGGGTTTCCTGTTGGCGCGGCGACGCTGGTCGACGAGGTTGGCATCGACGTGGCTGAGCACATTGCCGAGTTTCTCAGCAAAGAGTTTGGCACCAGATTCCAGGGCGGCAACCCACAGATCCTGAAGGACATGGTCGCTGCCGGATTTCTGGGTGAGTACTCATATCACCGAAAAATTAATACCAGCTGGTCCATAGCTCTGAGAGCTTACAGTTCGGTGACTGTGTTTAGGACACCATATTGCCTGGTGAAATGCTCATGTCGCTCTGAAAACAACTTTTAATGCGATAGCTTTAAGGATCCGGTGTCACAGAAAAACCAGTGTCAGCGTCATTGGCTATGAGCAAAAAAACCTTGATTGGTCGACAGGGCCGAGACATCACAGCCAACGTGACCTCATGTGGTAATTTCAAGCACCCCACAACGCTCACGTTAAGCTAGGCATTGCATGCGGAATGAAATTGATTGAATCGTTAATGCCAATTAAAAGTTGCATGTTTCAAATTATCCAACTCTGTAAAGTAATTGATTTTGCTCCAAGAAAAATTTAAAGAGTTTAGGCTTTAGGAGGGGTTTGAACCCACATCATTTATTTGCAAGTCAGACATACTACCGACCAAGGCATGCTTGCGCGGCTTGGGAACATGCGTGGTTTTATATGCGCACCATGTGGTCTTTTAAATCAAGGGATATCTTAGGGGTGTATGCTAATGGGTATGCGTGTAATTAGGACCACAGGTCGTTATCGCATCATACCTTTAAGGTGAAGCTTAAGTATCCCTTTATTTTTTTTGTGTGCATATGTGTGCCCTCATAATCCGGTTGAGAGCAAAATTTGTCTCACTAGAGCTCCTATTTTAAGTAGCCATAACGTCTTTGGTACTGCAGATACTGTGTTTGCGTGATTCTAACATGTACCTTCTTTTTTTCTGATAATAAGCATTTAAAAAATACTTAAGATCAAAAACCTCATAAACGAAATTTCTTGAGTGCGATAAAATCGGCAGCAAGTTGTTTTTGTGGTCTCTGGGCATTAAATATTGCTGCACATTACAGTCGGGAGCACGTTAGAATTGTGAAAATGGGATAGGTCTGACTTGCAATTATAAGTTTCACCTGCGTATATAAAACAATTGCAAGTTTCACCTGCATGTATAATCATTAATGCGCTTCATTCCTTCACTAAAAATGGTTGCTGTTTGAATTCAAATCTGATTAGAAGTGCAGAGCAACAGGTATTTTGAAATGTGTTGGATTTTCTGCTGCATCCAGTTAGGCCTGCAAAGAAATGACAGGCTTGGTCATTTCTCGCAGTATGAAAGAAAATTCACTACAGATTGAACCACGCTTTCATGGGTTGTGGTTTTTTTTTGTCTCTAATGCCGACTGCTCTTTTGCAGGCCGCAAGTCCGGCAAGGGATGCTTTATATACAAGCCTGGCGTCAAGGAGAGGCCCATCAATACGGAGGCAGAAAACCTGCTCAAGAAGTACAGCCTGCCCAAGAAACTCGAGTAAGAACAACTTCCGGAATTTATTTGCACATGGGTTGTGTACAACAGAACATGACTGATATGTTGCTGGCTCATAATTGTGAGCAGTAGATTTATAAAATGTGTGAGTCAGCATCACGAAAACAGCTTGGGCTATTCATGGTGAAAAACAGCGCACACTGAGACACCAGACAGATAACAAGACACCACTTAACGTTAGCGGTGTTTCCTTCTTTTTCTCTATCTGGTGTATATCAGTGTGAGCTGTTTTTCATTATGAATCTTCACTTACTAGCCCAAACATCCACCTTACTACAGCGACGGTCAGCTGCTTCTCTACAGTTTATATCTGTGTAGTAGGGCAAAGCACCTCAAAGCGCTGATGGTTACAGTGAGAGACTTCCTGGCTGCTTTCCCATCCCTGAATTGAGCATGTTGTATGTAGTGTTTCTGTCTCATTGAGGACCATGGACGATGAAAGTCCACAAACACCAGAAAAGCTCTTCACGTCTTGCGTCTCAACCTTTAACATGTCAGCGAGGTTTTGCCATATCGTCTGTGTGCTGGTAGTCATTGTTGGCATCGTTTGTTATTATCACCTTTGTGTGCTGACATTACAGTAGGTTCCCATCGAGATGAACTCGGGTTAAAATGAATTTTAAATAAGGTGAAACACTGTCGGATCGTGTGGTTGGTTTCCCTTAGAAGTCGCCCCACAAAATAGCTTCCACGCACCTTCCTGCACAACTGCATGGAAGCCATCTTGCGGGAGCTCATTTTCCTTTGGGGGTGGCTTTCGTGCGAGTGAAGAAAAGGCAGGGCAGGAATTCTGTATGACTGCTGAGGACTTGTTTAATTATACTGCCTCTCAGAGCCAAGAGTAGGACTCGAGATTACGCACACCTATACATTCATTCGATCATTCACACACAGTCAACCCTCACAGCATTTGTAATTATTCACTAATTACCTGATTCTTAATTAGCATGCTCATAATTGACCATACAATCTCTCATCAGTACATGTCCATAAACACAACACATCCACAAGGTCCATATGTATCCAGCTTGGAGCAGCAAACTTTCATGGTCTATGGGTAGCTTGCCCGTCTCACAGCCCAAAGGTCCTTGGGTTTGAATCTCAAGCATTCTGCCTAACCGACTCTTCAGTTCGGTTGCTTTACTTTATGTAGATAATTGTCCTAAGACATTCAAGACCCATCCAAGTATTGTAGCTCTAAATTTTAAAAAGTCAGTTTTCTTCTATGCCCTTGTGACAGATTGGCAACAACACTGACGCTGGGTTTTCTAAGATGCGAGGCGTTTACGCTATCAGGTAAAACTGGAAAAATACACGTACACAAATAAGCAGTCGCTGTGGGATCTATAGTAAGGTAAAAAGGAAGTTAAAAAAGAAACAAAAAAAAACTAGACCAATGTTGTATTCAAATAGAGCTTGTTTCGTGCCCTCAGTCTTGAACTCACTTCGTACATAGTTCAATAAATGCTCTGCTTGCAATTATCTCTCTAAAGGCTACTTCATTTGTTTATTTACTTTAGAATATATTTGGGACATACCTAGTGGGTCTCGCACGTCTTTTTTAAGGGGCACTTCTTAGATCTTGAACAAACTTCCTGGTCCCTTTAGATTGGATTTAAAGGTAGTCTGTGTTTCACACCAACTCTCCTGTAGGAACACAGAAGAAGAGCTCCAGTTTCGGCTAGCCAGCAGGTTTGTCAACGAGGCTGTTCTCTGCCTGCAAGAAGGTGTTCTCGCAAACCCGGTGAGCCACTCCTTCATTTAAAAACGCCTCTAGCCTAACAGCTGCATTTTTCCAACTTCCGGTTTCCGTCTGCTTAAGCGATTGTTGCTAGGACAATAGTCAGGCCTAACTTTGCTATGAATGGTTATGCTATGACTTTATATAAGTGACCACAAGTACTGTACCAAGGTCAAAGTTAGTTAACCTGATTAAATCTAATTAAACCCATATGAAGCACAGGTTAATAAATGAAGCCAGTGTACGTGTAAATACACATTGGCTCAGTAATGCTTTTCTAAGCCTAATCAAGCATGTGAGACCTAATAGGCCTAGGTAAGCCTAAAGGTCTGTAAGGTCACAATACGTAGCAAGTTTCTGCCTGAACACACATTGACTTATACACCTTCATAATCCTTACGAAGCCTATTTACATGAGCACTTCTAGCTCATGTAAAATTCTAGCTCTAGCATGTAAAATTAGCTTAGCTTTATGGTAAACCGTGGCCATTTCTTAACTTTATTATCATTTTTTTGTCAGTAACAGTGTGGCACATTCTGTGTTTGAGAACCTACATAAAAAGATGTGTGAACTACGCTTATTATTCGTGCTTTGTAAATTGTCCAGTGTTTTTTTTTTCTTTTTTTTTTCTTTTTTTTACAGTCAGCTTTGTCGCAGTTGCTTGGTGACAGTCGATAATGTGCGTCATCCAATTTGCTCTTTTAAACCTGCGCAGGTTGAAGGCGATATTGGCGCTGTGTTTGGTCTTGGCTTCCCGCCTTTCTTGGGCGGCCCGTTCCACTTCATTGACACGTACGGTGCGGACAAGCTTGTTCGTTGGATGGACAAATTCACACAGACCTTTGGGCCTGAATTTGAGCCCTGCCAGCTTCTGAGGGACCATGCTAATGACACTGCCAAGAAGTTTCACTCCAGGAACAAGTAGACCCAACATTAATACCTAGTGGACCTCCTCCTTTGGTCATCACACTACTAGCTTTCAATTGTGTACTTTATTGTATTTAGGGGACTGCAGACTGGATGTAAATATTGCCTGAAGGAAACACAGGACGTCTTTTATATCGACGTCATCAAGTTGAGATTGTATTTTTGGAAATCACCATTTCTTTTCACGTCATGTGCTTTTTATATACAGGCATGCAGCCAATAAAACTGTTGACAGATACCTTGCGTGCTGATTCTTTTAGAGCTTCATTATTTTGGACAAACTGTGCACCATGCTTCTAGCCCCACAGATAACCACAAAAATTACCACTGTTCCTTTGCTAAGCTAATTTCTCATGGTGTTCTTCTGTGCAGCGTTCAGAATACACTCTATCCCAGTTTTAATTATTGCTCAGCATTCAATGCTCAAAAGCAAAACCTTAAAGATGGTGCTGAAGAAGTACTATTTTAGCACTGGGCTGCAATCAGTGTTGCCAAATGCCAGAGGAAAATAGCTTTAATGCTGCATATAAGTAGTCAAAATTCAGCTAAACAGTCTCAAAGAGTGTAAAAGATGCTAAACTTTTCAAGTGCTTTTGTCATGTAGTTTTGTGTATATGTGTATACATATAACCAGTTTGAAATCCATACCATGAAGACTCCGTAAACAGAAGGGGCTCCTAAAATGCTCGGGTTTCATGTTTTTGCTCCAGGGTATTGGTAACAATATAAATGAAAAAAAATTGCTTTTTGGTTTTCCACAAATCTATACGACACTACTTGCCAAGTTATGCCTTGTGACAGATGAACCAAGAATGCATCACTACTCTTTGAGCAAACCTTAACAGAATCAAAACTAAAAATATTGCTGAAACACGGTGCTCTAATAAATTTGCTCATCATCGGCTGGACTATACCCACTGCAGGGCGAAGGCCTCTCCCATATTTCTCCAATTAATCTGGTTCTGTTCTAGATGCATCCACATGACCCCTGCGAACATCTTAACCTCATCCACCCACCTGACTTTCTGCTGCCTCCTGTTCCACTTTCCTTCCCTTGGTATTCAATTTTCTGCTTTCACTCCCACCGTCATCCCTTATAGTTCGTTTTAGGTGTCCACACAGAGAGTGGAGTGTAGCAGATACTGTGTTTTTCTTTCCTGTAAAGCAATTTATATCTCCTATAAATCAACAATTTTGAGACGAAATGGCAGCGTCAGAGAGAAAGAAAGCTATAAAAGAACATTGAAACCAGCATTGTATCTTTTATTAACTCAGCTATATCTCTCGACGTTCTGTTCAGCAGCGTTGAATGCCAGTAGTTTTTTTTTTTACAATCTTTCATGTAATTGCAGAGCCAGCGCGCACTTGAAACAGCGTGGCAAAAAGGAGTGGGCGCATCGATGGGTGATATATAGCGTCACTGATAGCCTCGGATGAGAGGCAAAGGAGATTAAAATGCAGTAATGGAGCAGGTGACAGTATAAGTAAGTCATTTGTGGCCTTTTACAGGGTAGTCCATTGAAGGTGCTGTTACAACAGCACCGTTTCTTTTCCATGCAGGAAATTCTCTTGGGTAGTTTAGCATGCGTCGCTTAGGCAGACTTGATAGTCCAGCCCACGACTGCGAAAATGCACCTTGGTCAAACACCTCTCACACCTTCCTCGCTTCCCTCAATCTAGGTACTGCGCCTTACATTTGTTATAAACCAGTACAATTTACAAGAAAAAAAATTCTAGGGGGCACTTTGGACCACTGGAGTGCAGTGGTAGTCTGAAGCCCTCCACTAGGGCACCTCTTTCTCTCCTTTTTTCACTCCCACATTCCTCATTTTCCTTACTGCTCGGTTGATGTATAGTGCCTGGAATAATATAGTTAAGGTGTTCGCATGGGAGTCCCTCCTGAGTACCATGTACCGAGCTCGCCCAACAGCGCCAGCTCATTTTGCACGCCGCAGAGCCCCAAGGGATCCCTGCTGACCTTCTCTAAGCAGTGCAACCAGTCTTTCGGCTGGTTCCCCTATTTTGGGAGTAAATAACGAGCTTATCATCATCATCATCATCATCCGTGGAGAATTGACAGATAATGCACCTTTTCATTCCTGTAAACCAATTTGAAACGCCGCTGATGTTTGCTGTACTGCGTCTGCTTTGGTATGCTGGTATGCTGTGGAGAGCGGGGTTCGAGGAAGCGCCAAATGAAAGGCAGCCCACAACAGCAGCCCACGGACGCCTGGATCAGACGCCCGGCAGGATCAGCTTCGTATATGCGTAATGTGATGTGATAACTTTATTATTCCACCAGATAAGAAGGCCCTCTAGTCCCTGGCACGCAGGCCTAAGGAACGGGAGCCGGGACCTCCGCGATCAGAAGCAGGTAAAGAGGTCTTGGTTCTTCGCGGCTTCTTCCGCCAGGCGGATGGCTTGTTGCTGTGAAGTAATGACCTCGCTCCGCAGCAGGGCTTTCTCAGGCTTCTCTACAATTTATATTTGTTTTAGCCCCTGGGGAGCTAGCACATTCCCAGATTAAATGGTCGAGGGTCCCTCTCTCCCCACATTGCTTGCACCGTGCTTGCACTTATCGCTTTTCCCATCGTCCAGCAACTCCGGATGGTGACGTCATTACCAGTCATGCCTAACCATCGGAACTGACGTCATCGTGACGTCAGTTCCGGTGATTAGTCATGACCGGATATCATGTCATGGTGTCATGACTTGTCACGGCGTCACCAAGTGATGTCGTCATAGTCATCTTTGTTATCATCACTGTCACTATACTACTATCATTGTCGATAACTATCTACCACTAACTAGCGGTGGTGGTCTCAGGAAGAAAAGGAAGTTTATATAATAAATGTTTTTGCTCCTCCCCCTCCTCCACGGCAACAGCGCTGGCATGACGCTATACAAAGAGAACCAAGATACGTTTCTCACGTGCCGGGCACGGCTGTCAGGATGATTGACAGCTGTAATGGGACAGGACGCCGGACACCGTGAGTATGATGCATCAAAGGCTTTAGCCTTTATATGAAAACATGAATTAACTTGATCTGGTTAGATGTAGATGTCCACCATTCCGTGGTGTCCGCCCAAAAGTAAAGGCACCTTCATTTTCTTAAATTAGTGCGATGTCAGCTGTTGGTTCGGTTTCGGTTTGTGGGGTTTAACGCCCCAAAGCGACTTGGGCTATGAGAGTCGATCACCTGGTGCTCTTTACCGTGCTCTGACATCGCACAGCACACAGGCGCCTTACTTTTCGCCTCCATCGAAAAGCAGCCGCCGAGGCCGGGATTCGACCCCGCGTCATTGGGAACAGTAGTCGAGCGCCGTAACCACTGCGCCACCCTTGTTGTGGCTGTAGGAAGAAGGAAAAGAAAATGCATGGACCTGCTATACTGGCTCTGAAGCTGAGCCACCTCCGCTGCCTCGTGCAGACAGAAGAGAAAATAGAGAAGAAAGAAAAGTAAGAGGGAGAGAAAGACGCGCGCCGCAACAACAGCCGTCGTCCACCGCCGAAGCGGTGGCGGGTGCAATGACGGCCTACAGCAGATAAAAATTCGGTGGCAGGCTAGCTCCCGCCGCAAGCGGCGGTGACCTACCTGTCCTTGCCCCATCAGGGCCAGGACCAGCCACCCTTCACTACATTCCCCGGACGAAAGAGAACAAGAGCCAAATTGTAGAAGTATCCTTACTTAGTGAGGATGCCTTAAGAGTAACGCGCCCTTTTGCGGTGAACTTTAAGATGCGATTCTCTAAACTCTCTTTATTTAGGGCGTATTCAACCATGGACCGGATTAGGGCGCACCGCTCGAGGCATCTTCACCGAGGCAAGGCGCCTTCTAAAATTTGGCCCTAAGTGTTTTGTCTTTCCTCCTTTTTCTTTTTTCATGCCTTGTATGCATGGTGCTGCAGATCGCTACTGTACTCTGCAGCTGGGAACCTTTGCTTGCTCGTCAGAAAATAGTTCAGATGTCACTCCCTCTTCAAAGCACAAAGGAGGCTGCCAAAGAGAGCACGTCAGATGTTGCACTATATAAAGCAGCTTGGTAGACCCTTAAAACTCCGGGTCTAAGGGTGTGACGTGACAGCATCACTTGGGTTCCGTAGACATGGACACCGTTACGAATTCTTTTACACAAGCCCGGAAGTCATGTACACATAAAAGCGACAGCATAGCGCCTACGTGTGACTGCTACGGAGATGGTACATTATAAATTGCTCGAAGGCTATGCTTCTGGCTTTATGCCAATGGATCGAGAGATGGTCACGTCCGCACATGACCAACCCAAAAGCAATTACGCCACTGGAGTGATCGAAAATAATGAACTCAGCCTGCGGGCCAGCTGAGCCGCCACCTGCAGCGGTGGCGGCCGTGTCGCCCTGTACGTGTGCAACCGCATAGCGGGTGCTTTGGCTGTTCTATATTATTAGACAAGGCGCCTTACAGGTCCTGCAGCTATCTGCAGATGCCTCTAGGTTCGAGTGGTAAACTTGTATGATTACCAAACAGTGATGTGACCATGATCTGACCTTAACGAAAAAGGTTCGAAAGGGATATCGTGAAACAAAAATGAAACGACACTTCACAGGTGTGACAAATGTTTTTCTAGCTATCCCGAGACATATAGTCTCATTAGCAGTCTACAGCACTCTACTGCCTGTCTTCAAATCTTGCCCTTATAGGCTCCTGAGGCCAGTCAGTGCTCTTCAAACAGGCATATCGCGAGTGAAATAAGGATTGACATGCATGTCAGATTTGACAGCTCATAGATTCCGAAATTTTAGAGCGTACGTAAGCTCTGCTGCAGGGTGCAACTTGATTTTGCCTCGCCAAGTCCAAATGATCTTGAGTCGGGGTGTTCACTGAAAAGTGATGCAGATACTTCGCCTTCCTTTTCCCCAATACTGACTAAACAAAACTATAGAAATGTCGCGGAATAAAAAGGCAATGTTAAAGGCGCCTCCCCGCTTGCGCTATACGCGTCGCGAATTCTTGTTCGCACAAATCCACTTTGCTACCAACTTTTATTATATCATACGTGCTCATTGACATACAGTCCTAAGCTTAGCCGCATTATACGTGGAACCTTACCTGACATATACAAGTCCCCGTTTACTGAAGCCTTTATTGAACGTTCCTACGCGGTTTATGCGTAGCGTGTCTGGCACGGGATCCCAGTGGTTACGATTTCCTCCGATTTCAAAAGAGCCTGTAAAGTTGGCATCTCCTGCCGCCTCCGACTTGTCACGTGCTCTAGTGGCACTGTACAACTTGAAAACCAAATAGTGCCTTATCCTGTCTCCTACCATATCTACCACCTGTCGTAGTCATGCCCATGACTTTTTCGCTCACAACACCGACTCCAGTTTTTTTTTTTTTGTTTTGGAAAAGGACGTGCTTAACGCGGTCGCGTTAATATGTACTACTTGTGCATCTCTGCGCAGACCGGAACGCAATGATTTATTTTGAAAGTAAGTATTTTAATAACGCAGAGAGAGTCATCTGCGCTGCGTTCGGACTGCGCAGCCGTTGCAGCTTGTGTTGTACGTGTCTAAATTTATTGTGCTGCATCATCATCATCATCATCATCATCATCATCATCATCATCAGCAGCAGCAGCAGCAGCAGCAGCAGCAGCAGCAGCAGCCTGACTATGCCCACTGCAGGGCGCAGGCCTCTCCCATATTTCTCCAATTAACCCGGTTCTGTACTAGCTGCATCCACTTGACCCCTGCGAACTTGTTAACCTCATCCGCCCACCTAACTTTCTGTCGCCCCCTGCTATGCTTTCCTTCTCTTGGAATCCAGTTTGTTACCCTAAGCGACCATCGGTTATCCTCTCTTCGCACTACATGTCCTGCCCATGCCTATTTCTTCTTCTTAATTTCCACTAGAATGTCAGTAACTTGAGTTATTTCTCTGACCCACTCTGCACGCTTCCTATCTCTTAATGTTACCCCTACCATTTTTCTTTCCATAACTCTCTGGGTTGTCCTCAACTTAAGTAGAACCCTCTTGGTTAGCCTCCACGTTTCAGCCCCATAGGTGAGTACAGGTAAGATGCAACTGTTGTATACTTTCCTTTTGAGCGATACCGATAAGCTGCTAGTCATAATCTGCGAGTGCTCGCCAAATGCGCTTCATCCCAATCTTATTCTTCTTGTTATTTCCTTTTCATGTTATTTCCTGCATAAAGCCCTCAATAAACTAAAAGTAATGCCATCTCGTTAAGATTGTCCCATTCCCCGAGCCTTTGCACGGCGTTTAACCTTCTCATTGGCTGAATGCATCACGTGTTTTCGCGCACCCTTTTCTTGCTCGTTGGGTTTCTACCTTATTTCCCGTTGTCCCAAACAGCGCGCGAGGTGCACATCAACACAACGATTTGCTACGTTCCGCTCCTATTTCGTGCTGTTTTAACACGCTATACCCATATTCTAGTACACTGTAACATCTTTTGCGATACAGTGTTGCTGCGCTTTGTAGTGCAGCGCACGTGGAATTGACAGCAAACGGCTATTCGGGTCTGCGTACCTTAGTAGGGAAGTATAGACGAATCTCCTATACCAATGGCAGTAAAGTTTTCAATCACTCACTCACTCAATCAATCAATCAATCAATCAATCAATCAATCAAGGTGCCATATCCTCGAATCGAAATGTGGCGTGGAAGGCAGTTTGGCTGCATGTATACAATCGGCCGGGCTGGCTTCGAAGCAGCACAGTGATTGCGCCTGGCAAGCGAGCGAATCTTGTCTCATCGCTAACCTTGTATATGCCACTCCACACACTGTGAACTCATTAGTCTAGTTCATTAGTTTTCCACACTGATAAGTCACGTAAGTGTCCCATGTTTGCATTGCGTTTGTTTAGTTTTCGCGGCCGAACAGTATGAAGTATATAGACTTGAAAACTCGTATTTTGTGCCGACTCTGTCATGTTTCCAGCACGTGTTATCATAGACATGAATTTAGGCTTACTGCCTATTTTAAATGTATCGCAGTATTTAATGAAGCAGTTAGTGTATACTCCGGCAAACAGGACGGCGTGCTTTTTTGCGGAACGATGACCTTGATCTGACATCATGCTCTAATAATAACTCTGTGGACAACGAAGATCGCTGCTCCCGGCAATGTCGCCAACGCTCAGAAATGACGTCTGGATAACCTATAATTTTATCTAAATAATATAGTGCCCCCCCCCCCCCTTCCCCATATAGCAATGCTAGAGATTTCTATAGTCACGTATGGGAACGCGCGAACAGACAAGGGGAAGTAGACATGCAAGGCTTCGTGGAGATATAATTTGCTTCAGTTACGTGCGTTAAGCATTGTGCCTAATTGCTACTGCATTACTGAAGCCCACAGAAAAAAAATACCTGGCTTTGGTAAGACGCTCTGACACGTGGCAGATGATGGAGTGGAGAACACAGAAGCTTGGGCAAGTTGGTATCCCACTCTATATAGAAACAGGGCGAAGACAACCATGACAGAACGAGGACATAGGATGTGGTGGGGGTGAAAAACGTTTAATGATTGAAAAGGGGTGGAGGTATGCATGAGCCAGATCTTTGAAAATCCGGCCCTTACAAATACTAGTTGGGGTCCCTAGTACGGGACTTCAGTGGCGTCGGCCACTGCCCGGGCACGCTCGACCAAGGCCTTTTGGGCCTGCAGGTCATAGCAGCCGAGCAGGGTCGCCTCCCAGTCCTCCCGAGTGGGGTTGGGGTGAGGAGAAATAACTGGGTTGTATGGGCAAGCCCACACCATGTGGTAAATGTCCGAAGACTTCTCCGCACCGTGCGGACAACTGCCCATGAAGGAAGGATTAAAATGTTTGAATGCTGCCAGGCCCAGCAGTGTTGGTATAGAGACGGAGTAGAAGCCGCTCCTCCGTCTTAAATATACATTTACTCGGGCAAGGGTAAAGGCTGTAACAAGACTGATAACAAAGACGAGCACTCGGCCTGTGTCTTCGCTCTGTCCTGGTCGCCTTCGCTCTGTTTCTACAGTGAATGACGTGGAGCCGGGAAGAGCACTCCATTGTGGCTGTCTAGATCACACTAATTCCGTTGCTTTACCTGTAGCTTCCAGCATAGTGGCAGCTGTCAGATAAGTACCTACAGGCTGCTGATGGATGACTCGCTTTCACAGTCAGTAGTTAAAGAACGTCTTTCGGACAATTCTGCCGGCGGCCGATGAGCGACTGACGTACGAACGAGTATGAGGTTTCGCGCGACGTGGCACTGTGTTTGACAACTACTAATGGAAGAATTCAAGTGCAACGCCTTATCCACATTCACTCTTATAATTTGAAGGCAGCTAGTTATAATATATTTTAAACAAATTGCGACAAAAACAAACGCACTGAAAAGATCGAGCAAGACTAAGTGCCAGCCTTTACTCATGGAGAGCGTCTGCTAGGTCCGCATAGCGGAAGCCACGCTTGCAAAGCGAGAGGAGCGGCAGTGCAGGAGGAAAAGGGAGGAGACGGCGCGTTACTTTTATTAATTGAGGAGTTTTACTTCTGCGGCCATTGTGATTCTCAACGCGAGCCGCGCCCCCATGGATGCTGGAGTGGGGTCCCTCGATGCCGGAGGGCCCATCTTCGTCCAAGTCTGCTGGTAAAGATGATTAGCGATCGTCGGCTGTGAAAGCCAGACACGGTTCTACTTTGTTGACTCATCGTATCCACGGAATTGGTTGCTACTTTGCCATACGCACATTCATTATACAATTCCTGATATTCTACCGCTCTCTTCATACATCGTCCTATTCATTTACATAGTGGAGGGTAGGAAACTGGAAACTTCTCAGACTGTGCTTACTGCTCATTATTTGACAACGTCCTTATCTTCGTCGGATCTGCATATCCCAGGGGAATTAAACTGTGCTTCTCGCTTTATGTTAACGATAATGCACACGGGGACGAAGGACTGCAAATAAAAGTAACACAGAAATTGCTGTTTTCGTTTTTATGGAGAACACAGTAGGAATTTCATTCTTTCGGAATTCCAGCGACGACACCTTCCTCGATACCGCACTCATTGTTTCCACGCAGGATCTTAAAGAAGCCTGTAATGGAAATCGCAATCACGGACATAATTTTAATTGCATGCTGCGTTTTGTAGAAGACACAAGAAAGAGTGCGGTCATGTTAACATGTGTTTTCTGGCGTACCCAAGAGATTAAACGCACTAAAGCGGGAACTAAAACGCTTAGGTTTTGGATTGAGCAACTGGTGCGCGCGTCATTCACGTCACTGTACAATGTGTGTATATATATACCATCCCTATCCAATACAAACTAATACCAAAGCCATAATAAGTTATCTAATGACGTCAGGCAACCCGGTGGTCAATCTGTTCCCGGCCATGTCGCTGCCATCTATCACCCGCCAGTGGCAGGCCGTGAATTTTCACTCACAACGCAGACTACAACGCTTACGCCGGAACTGAGAGTTGAGCTAGTTGGTGCATCATTTTTTAAAAATACACAGTGCAACAAACATAGGACAAGCGAGTAGACGGAAACAGCGCTGTTCCAGCCAATTACGCCGGGCTTTCCGTTCAATGGAGGCCTTGGCGCAGTCTTCGGCACTGCAAACAGTCCCCGGGGTGGCGCTCTGATGGGGCCTTATATCTAGAGAGTAACTCTGCTGCGAGCTATGCAAGAAAGACAATATTCCTTCTGTATAGCGATTCCGCTTCATGACTCTCCCACTTTTCGCTCACGGAGTTTTTAAAACGAACATTACATACACTGTAAACAGCGCCAAGGGTAACACTCTTATGTGGTCTTGAAGGGAACCTCTGTAGCGAGCTTTGAACGATAGATAACTTTTGTGGGTATGGCGATTCATCTTTACAATCTCTAACACTTCCGGCTTCCGAAGTTTTAAAACCAAACATCTAATGCATTGTAAACTGCGCCCGGGGTAACACCCTGGTGAGACATTATACCTAAAGAATAACTTTGCTTTGAGCGATTGAAGAGGGGAAATATTTTAGTGGTATGGGGGGGGGGGGGGGGGGGGCGATTTACCGTTAAGGCCTCCCCACGTCTCACTCCAGGAGTTCGCCGCGAGCCAGTAGGGGACGCCGTTCTCGTCTCCCCATCCAAGAACGCGGATGGAATGATTATATATCCATGTATTGCTGTGCCTCCGGTAGACGCCTGTTGAAATACAAAACCCACCAGAACGCTCAGCTCCAACTTCACTGCATTTTATTTCAAACCTACTTCCGTAGTTCCAAGAAGGGACAACGCATGCATATTGGGACAACCACTACGGTACCACACGATGTGTTTGCGATGTTATTGCTCAACAGTGAGCATATGTGAAATACTTTGTGCAATGCAAACCATGGACAGAGCTGTATTGGCTGAGTCTTATATAGATTGGTCGCGTGACTAGTTTGTAGCATAGTGGTTCAAGTTTCGTTAATATGCTAATTGAAAACCATTATATAGCCTTTTATCTGATGCAGTCTTTTCATTGGGCTGTTTTCATTGCAAGCGAAAGTAAATTCCTTTCGATGTTCAGCTTAGAGAACATTTATAGCAGAAGCTTTGTCGTTAGCACAATATTTTTTGTCCAGAGTGAGTAGTAGATTTCTTTCAGTACGCGCAGTATGATGTAAGATGAAATCAGAAAAAAAATGTGCATTTCTGTTTCTCCACCATATTTATCGCGGTGTTTACATGAACATGACGAATTCGGGCCAAGATGGTCTATCGGGCTGAAAACCGGCTGTCGGGCTCATGTATACATTAGTGGCTCGTACTAAACGCCCGGCGAGTTGGGCTGACTCTACCAGACTGCAGCGGGTAGGAGGCCTGACCTGCTGGGCAAGCGGCGTGTATACTCTCACGTTTTACCTCTTCGACGGTCTCAGGAGACGGGAACCATGAGCTTTCCGTCTGGTGGTGCTTAGGATGTCCTCAGTCGCAATGGTACATGCCCCCAGTGAATGATAGGCTAGGGTGCATTGCAGATACAAACACATTTACGGACAAGGAGAGAAGTGTTCGGGTAAGTTTGTGTCTTAGACTAGTCTGCATAAACTGGGAATTCCGTCTCTCCTGCCTACACGTGGTAACCTTGCTCGATGCCTTGTAGCGGCATCTCGGCCTGACAGAAATGAGTTCTTATAAGTCCGATATCTTGGCTCTTGCTGGTGCGATGTCTTCCAATAAAATACCCGAACGTAAGGGATCGACAGGTGTCAATCTGCGTGGAGAGGCCATTACACTACTCAGCTACGTATTCAGTGCCCCTAGGTTTAATCGTCTTTAGTACCAAGGACAGCTAGGTATAGCAATTTGCAAGAAGGCATCGAAAACCGCTGAGGTGACGTACACCAATGCATGGCTCAAGATTTTTCCATAAGACCACCCCGCTGGGGTGGCGCAGTGGTTACAGCGCTCGACTACTGTTCCCAAGGATGCGGGATTGAATCCCAGCCTCGGCGGCCGCTTTTTCACGGAGGCGAAAAGCAAGGCGCCCATGTGCTGTGCGATGTCAGTTCACGTTAAAGAACACCAGGTGGTCGAAATTTCCGGAGTACTCGGCTATACGGCGTATCTCATAGCCTGAATCGCTTTGTCGATATAAAACCTCACAAACCCAAACTAAAGCAAACCAAACCATAAGACCAGGCGCCGTGCAGCCAGCACAAGCGGATGACGACCTGTTTGCAAGAACACCACCTTCAGAAGACCGCCTGTCTTTAGGCGTCGGGATATGACGCGACCTATCGGTTGATATTGCCGAGCAATGGCTATGACGCCAAAGTTAAATCTAGGTCACGTGAGCGGTTATAAAACGGCAATATAATTGCTGGTTATTCACTAGTCGAGGGTTCCTGTTCTTAAAGCAGGCGATCGTTAGCACTGTAGTGAATGAAAAAGACAAAGAAGCGATTATATTTCAGCTTTCTAGTTCCTCACGTGATCTAACCATACTTTGACATCATTGTTATCAATTGGCTGTCGAAACCGATACACATCAGAGAATAAATTCGGTTTTAAATTATTAAGAGGTTGTAGCCGAACAGCACAAGGAGAGATCCGTGTGTAGTAATGCCTACCAAGAATCAAACGCGCAAATAAAATTAGGTGTCTGAACTCCTTAATATGCTTTAGATGCTGCAAGCCGTCGTATTTTACCATCTCGGAAGGGAACCTCTGCTGCTGGAAGCCTGCAGGTCATCATATACTGTCTCTGACAGTGCACCCCTGATGCGATCAAAAAAGCCTGCATCGGAACTTCGCTCCGAAAATATGAAAACTACAGCGTTTCGGTGACGCCACTTTCAGAGACAGTCATTCCCATAGCAAGAAGCGACAGTTGAGAAGTCGGGCTAATGAGTGAGTGCAAGAAGAGACTGGTTAGAAAAAAAAAACAAAAAAAAAAAAAAAAAAAAACGTTTCTCACCTGTTTGGTATTGAAAGAAGTCACTATAGACACTGAAAGCCGCCTGTACTGGTCCGTTCTTGAAGATTTCCCTTTTAATCTGCATCTCGTCGCTACTGAGGCTGTACACACGCTTTGCTGTAGATAAAGTTACAAGCAGAAATAATTTCTGCAGTTACAGCGGTTGTATAAAGCTGAAATACGAAACAGGCATTTTTAGAAAACAATACACATAGTTTCATTCTTCTTTAGATCGCTTTTTTAGGACTGCGAAATGAGGGGCAATATGGAATTTTCGGAAAAGCGCATAACTATAGTCTGACTTCTTTAGTTGGGTATCCAATGAGCATTATGTGTTTGATTTTAGCGCTTTTCAAACCCATTGAATAAACATTATTTTTTATTGACAATTGCCTTTAATTGATTTGTTATCTTAAATATTAACAGGGAATTTTTGCTACTGCCTACAGAGACTTGCTCCAACCTCTTATCATGTAAAAAAAAATCGATAGGCAGCATAATGAGCACGTATGTCGAGTCGAATTATAGATTTACAAGCATACCTGTCTTAAGGTTCTTGCAGCGAAAAACTTTATAAAACCATCACAGCAGAGATCTTCCGTTCTGCACTTTATACTAAAAAATCTAAGGCCATATAACGCAATTAGCACAATACTGTAACTGTGTTGGTTATGTCCGGCTCCACTTAGAACCAGTACGTTGTCAACACACACACACACACACACACACACACACACATATTATATATATATATATATATATATATATATATATATATACACTTTAATATTGGGCCAGTGGTTTGTGCTGCCAGGGAGCGAGCGTCTAAATTCATACGCAGTCCCAATTTTTTTTGTCCACTTTGTTCCAGCTACTATAGTGATCTACCTAAAACTTAATGATGCATCCGGGCGTTTCTTTTTTTATTTATTGCTGTGTTCGGAGTTTACTGTGCCCGCTCAGCCCTCGCAGGAAGGGCTAGCATAAGACGTAAAAAAAATTCTACAAAATAATGCTGCGAATGGGTTTCGAAGCCGAGCCTGGAAGAAAACATCACCTTCCATGGCCCGGGCGCTAGAGTACTGTGCTATCACCGTTTGTTTTTCTTTATTGCATGAATTGGTACAAATACATCAGTAAAAGATCGTGGTTGCCATGTCCCTTGGCTGACAACCGTGTCTAATGGACTTTCATTACCACAAGTTCTCCCATCAGACTCAAGACCTCCTCCGCAGCGTCTTGCTGCTTCAAAATTTCTTTTAGTTTATACACTTGTTCAACAAAATAATCACATACAGATCGTGCATCGACATCACAGTGTCTATAAGCCATCCTACTCCTCCAAATACTGTGAAGGCCCAATAGCATAATGAGGTCATACTGAAAATCATCATTAACAGTTGTCAAGTACCGAATTCCACGTGGCGTCAACGGCAGGTCTTTTTTAAGTGTCCTTTGTAACACATCCCAGTAAAACACCGCATCCCAACAATCCAGGTACACGTGCTCAACTGTTTCAGGTTCCCTACATAGTAGACAGTTTGAGCCCCAAGGTACAAAAAGGCCCTTTTCCATCCATGTTTTGACTGGGAGGGTTCCTGTATGCCATTTAAAAAAGAATGTTTTTACGCCCGGTGCAACAGTCATGTTTTTAACTCGCTTGAGCACGTCTTTCCCTGGGCCTTCACAGTATAAGGTTCTGTACAATGGAGCTGGGAACAATTGTGAAATAAGATCCTTGTACAGCCGCTTAGGTGGTACCGTCGCTAAATACTCTACATAGTACCGCACGCGCAAAAACCTGAACGACCACACCACTTCTCGCAGGAAGCGTGACACAGTGTATCCCCGAGCAGAGCATGAAGAGACTATAAACTCTGGAATTGCACTGGACAGCATGATTTGCATAAAGGTTCTCAGGAATGCATCTTTTTGGTCACGTAGGAAACAAAACCTTAAAACCATCTGCCGCACATATAGATGCATTAAAGACAACCCTCCGTCTTTAACTTGCCGAAAGAGATTATCTCTGCTAATTCGTTCCCAGTTGGACGACCAAATGAAGACCGCAAATACACGATGGAACCTTTGTATATTGCTTCGAGCACAATACAATACTTGAAGTAAATACATTATTCTTGCCACCAAAAAGGTATTGCATACAGTCGCACGGGCGAAAATAGAGAGGTTACGTCCCATCCATCCTTTCGTCTTTTCCCGTATTTCTTCCGCTTTTTCATTCCAGTAATTCGTATTTTCCCCGTAGCCGATTACGCCTAGTGCAAAACTGCAGCGCACTCTCGTGCTGTGCAGCAAACATCGCCGTCTTCGTGAGGTTACATCTGCGCTGGTCCTCCATTTAGCCTACGCTACACGTACGCCATCTGGGCCAGTGCGGCCAATGTCCACGAGCGTAGTGCAGGGTGAATCCACCAGGCGGCGTGACAAAAAGAGGCGGCGTGGCGTAGAGGAAGTCACTTTCGCTAAAGACAGAGACCGAAGCCGTCACAGAGAGGCTGCCGAGACCATCGGAACAACGAGAAGCCAGACTATCCAGCTGCCGGGAAGTTACTACGCGCGGAATCTAGCCAAGATCGAAGCGGCAGCAGTGATGTGGTTGAGACCGATGTCTTACGCTAGTGAAACTTGGTTCGAGGATATTAGTTGAGCCTCTACAATTTTAATTAAAATTATTAATAAATCTTAGATGTTTCTGCACTCATCGCTCAAACTACAGCAGGGATTCTCTAACGTTTTACCTCGCGGAACCCTAAGAGCTACGAATATATGCCAATGAACCTACTTCCGCACCCCCTCCCATTGTGCCATTACGTTTAGGCAATGTTGCTCGTGCATAATCTGTCCTTTTTGAAGGCGTTCCTTTGCTTTCTTGCTTTTGGCAATCGGCTTTTAATTAAATGCCCACCTCGCACTTATACAACGAGAACGCAGAAAACTACAATCGCAATTGAGACACGTTTCACTTCATTCGTGCGCTTGGCTAACGCCACCTAAACGCGTTGCCTCGAACATCTGACTAGCGCAGAAAATCACGTTACGGCTCGCCCTTCTTTTCATTGGTTATCAGCCGCGACCTACACTGGCACCAAAACAACGTAGGCGTATTTTTCTACTAAGGCGATTACTGGTTTTACAATGCAGATGAGCAGGCCGGTGGCAAATCTTAGTCCTGGCATTGCCAACGTAGCCATTTTAACGATCACAAAAACTGACGTGTACGCTTTTCTAACTTGGAAAGGGTCTGCTGTACTACTCACGCCTAGTCGCCACGCGCACGCGCACGAGTATACAAACCCCAACCTGCGTCGCCTTGTGCACAACGTTGTGCACCAAGGTTACGTTTTCCGCAATCATGTTAAGTTTCCCGCAATCCAAGGTCATGTGATCGTTTCAAAATGGCAACACAGTGGCCGTCGCATAGCAGCAGCGTATTATACCACGCGATCAAGGTTGGATGATAGCCACATCAGACCGGGCCTGTCTGACACCGAAGTTGGCGCGGGAGACGTTGGAAGAAGACGTGTTCTTGTGCGCGCCATTCACGAAGCAGTCTTTCCGTCATATTCGTATGCTCTAAAAGGGTCGACGCTAATTTATAGCTTATTATCGGGTGGCTTGTAGGTCAGCTGTCGCTGAGACAATGATGATTTGTCTGACCGTTAAAACCATCGCCTAAAAAGATCCTTTTTATGTCGCGCCATGTTTACTCAAGACGTGGAGCCAGATTCCGTTTCCAGAAAATTCCAGTAACTGGTTGCCGACCGCGCCATTTTTTAATTCCCTCCTCCCTGCTATGTTGCGGCGCTTCTTTTAAGGCTATCCTATTTCAAATTTTCCGCCCGATGGGCTTCACTAGAAGGGGAAGAAGCAGGATTGCAAAGTTTGGTGAATTCTTGTCGAATTGACGACTTCTGCAGGCGTCTAGAGACTGAAATTTTAGGTTGACGACTTGGCTACTTTCTGACGACTTTTTCCAGTAATAATCCGTATACTGGCGAGTTTTCTCGACACATCAATTTCGCTTTAAAATTTAATTAGTTGCTATATGAAGACTGACAATCACAGGAATAAGCGTGCCACTTTTAGTTGAATAATTATGGAGGTCTTCAGTTACACTGACAAAGAGTGACTTACGAAACTAACGTCCAACGAACTTTCTTACCCTCAAGACAAATTACGGATTACGCCTTGAGGATAATCGTGGAAATTCTAAGAGCAGTATCTACACATAAGTTAAGGGCGCTGGAATATGTGGCGAGTGCTTTGTTTTTTAGTTCACCTTTTTTGTATAATGTGACTTGTGATATCTCATCTGGCCAAAATGTTTTGTTTCTATAGTCATCTGCATCCGCGGAAAGCATGAAATAATCGTTTTGCAAATGAGTTAAGATATGCGATAACGTTTTTGTTTATACTTCGTTACTTCGTTTCTCCACAATATATAGGACAGAAAAATAAAAAAAAATACTTTTCGGTTGTTCAATTCTTCACATGAAAATTCCCAGACTTCTCGCTTTCCCGAGAGGCGATGAAGTGATAGCGATAGCAGTACACTCCTCTGCGTCTGAGAGCCGTGTGGCGGACTGGGCCCTGAGGGGTCCGAACTCGCTCGCTAAATAAAGTTTCTCCTCCTCCCTCCGCCCTATCTGCGTCCGGCCAAGTACCCGGCGCCTCTTCATTTTCTGCCTGGCTTGGCGTTTGGCGATGCCTTAACAAACAAGTTTTAACGTAACCTAGTCCGAGAACAACCTCAACTCCCGGATCACTTTCACCATGGATGATTAAAAAAACAAGGAGCTCACATCGTGATCACACAGAACGGGGATGTTTACGGTTTCTTAAAGCACGACATCGTTTTTCCTGGATAAATCCTTTATTACACGGAGAAATATATGGCGACATTTTAGCTGCTAACTTAAATGTTTATGCGAGCTGGCGACTTTGTTTAGCTGCTTTTCAAATGTTTTTTATTCTTTTCTTCGTAGAAGACCTAGCAACCCCTAGGAGAAGCGCCAGCAACAGTGGAGGAGCGGCAAGTATCAAAGGAAGGCCAAACTCTTCCACTATGCATATGCTCTGCTTCCTTCCAGCGTGTGTTGCCATGTGACGCCCTCAAGGTGACCTTCACATGCGTAATGGCACACTACGGAAGTGGATCACGGTAGCGTGTAGCCGATAGTGCTATATGCTATAACTCCCTAATATCTAGCACTGCTACCATTTCTGCGCTTACATGGGAGCCGTAAAACTCAGAAAAACTTTTTTATCTAACAGAATGCGCGTTTCAGATATTTTAAGAGTACGAAAAGATAGTTTCCTTCAGCCTAGATAAGAGTTCGCGCCCAGTATTTCGATCCAGTTCTGTCCAAGAAATGGAATCAGTTACGTACCATAGTGCTTGTCTTCACTGTAGCTCTTCCGGTAGCCTTTCCGGCAGGCTTGCACGCATTGTGGCGTCGGTGATGTGCTATTGCACATGCGATCCGGATTTCGTGTTCTGTAGTTGCACGGAGGGATTGTGTAGGGCTTGCAGCCGTCGGCGGTGCCGTATAGGCCTCCGGTAACGATTCCGTTAGTTTTGTAAAACTCCCAAGCAGCTGGTTGATGGCCGCCGCCACAACTAAAAAAAAAAAATCAAAATTTGCCTCATTATATTATCTCAAAAGATTCAACGCATCGTCAGAGAATATTCAGAACTGAAAACCTGAAAGACTGGAAACAGTGTTTTTTTTTTTTTTTTTCAGTCTCAGTTCCTTACTTAACTGCAGAAAACATGGAAGCTAAATAAATTCGCGCGGGGCCCGGTCGCGGGAATATTTGATAGGTGGCATGGCCGGGCACGCGACCACATGAAATGGCCAACATAGGAGGAGCTGTCAACTCGAGAAACTTCTTTCAGATGAGACGGTTTGACGGAAGTCGGACCCAACGGGACTGTTAGATTTCTCTTTTCTGAAATTTTCACCAGATTTTTATAAATAAATGTTTATCCTCAAGCATGAGGATAAAGGAGATGAGGGAATGAAGGCACGTGTATTTTTCCTTAAAGAGGATGCTATGTTGGGAACAGCGGAGCGGGCATAACTTAACGAGATTGGAGGAGGTTTCCCTTAGAAGGATAAGAGCTGGGCGCGGCCCTTACTCCGTCGGTAACATGCCGATGGGAATCTCAAGCAGACATCGGACCAACCACATGCCCAAAGTGTTCCACACCAGCTGAAGAAGTGGATGTTCGCCACTTGCTGTGGACTTGTGCAGGGACAAGGGCATCAAATACACAAATTCTGCGGGAATGGGACTAACCACAACAAGGGAAGAGGACTTCTCTAAATGGCTCACCGACAACGATAAGAGCGGGAGCCTGCTCCGGTTCCTCACGGAAAATAATTTGCATGAGTTTCTATAATATGCCTTATGGCAAGCTTACGTAAAAAAAAAAAAAAAAAAAAAAGAAAATCAGGGTTTTATTCTAGGGCCTATTGCGCTTTCCTTTAATGAATTGCCCTCAGTTACGGGGCATTTAAGACAGTCATGAAGGCTGACGATACTGCATTAGTTTTTTTATGGGTGCACACTGGACGAAATAGGCGACGTCAGAAGCAATATCTATTAAACCTGTCAATGTTAAGTATAGCTTAACACTTAATGTCTTTAAAACAAAGTACATAACGGCGTAATATTTGTGTGGAGTGGTCTTTTGGAACAATGAGGTAGCTGACGACCGTGTGCTAATAAAGTTGTTTGTATGGGTTGCCAATTCAGCAGACGACGTCGATTCCTAATCGATTCTGATTGAACCAGGAAAGTGCATTATCCGAAAGTAGGAATGAAAGGGATAGCGGCCGCGCCAAATTTCCGTGGGAATAAGCAAGCGGTTTACCCATCACTACTGAAAAAACTGTAAGGGGCAATAACCTCACATTTTCTCATACAATCTCACACAATTCACATAAGAAATCACGTACAAGTCGCATATAATTGCATAATTTCTCATAGTTTTCTTGTACATTATCATAAATGTGCACCGTATGAGACTCTATGTGACTAAATGAGATTTTATGAGGTTATTGCCCCGTAGAACTTTTGGTTTTTCAGTAGGGTAGCAGTTTACAGTTCGAGTTTGGCGTTGCAACAATGAGTAAAGGAAAAAAAATGGATATTAGTGATTAAGCTAGTAGCAGAGCTTATGAATGTGACCGAGGACCTCGACGGGAGCTACACGGAAGCAGTTCACATCTTAAAAGACGGAGCGTAACGGTCCTCCGCTCCAAATTTTATCAGTGTTCCTTCGAAGAACTGCAAGATTAAAAAGCAAGATAGAATTAAGTACAAGCCCTTATATCACGATTTTTTGTGGTCGAAACTTCTATAATCTGTATTAAGATCCTTGTGACCAATTCATTCGCGATTTTTTGTGGTCGAAGCTTCTATAATCTGTATTAAGATCCTTGTGACCAATTCATACTACTTCTGTTTCTTGAATGGGACTGTAAAAAAATTGCTTCGATTTCGTTCTCTGTACCTTATGTTTAAAGCTCTAGATTTGTATATAATAAACAACAAGGAAGCAAATGTATAATAAAAAAAATTACAAGACGGCGCTTACGTCTGCTCAAAAGCGGAAATGGTGAAAGCCACTTTGCAGGACAGTTTTCGCTAACTGCATCGTCATTGTCATTCCTGCTATCATCATTATCACTATCCCTGCTGTCATCATTATCAACTAAATGCACCGTCATTACCATCACTACTATCATAAAACTATCTGTTTCGCCATTTTCATCGTTACTATCATCCTCACGCTAGAGAAGGAGAACTGCGATCGGTTTCTCATGAACACGGCGTGGAAATACCCTGGACCGGATGTTATTAGTAACGAGTTTTATGAAACATTTTCGCCTTGCCTTGCACCTGTTTTGCTGGAAGTTTTTCAAGCATCTTATATTGATGGTTTTCTGCCTCTCACTTCTTATTCTGGGCATATAATATTCATACCAAAAAGCAAAGACACTAATCTCTTGAAGGCTCTTAATGGGTATCGTATAATTTCTCTTAATGGGTATCGTACAAAATTTTTGCTAAGGTTCTTTGTGGCCGTACACAGCTAGTAGTTAAAACTTTAATAGGAATGCACCAGGTATGTGGTATTAGAGGCCGAGCATACAAACCCATGTTCATATTGCACGTTCGGTATTGGAAACAGTATCAGATTAGACTGGCAAAGTAGCTATAATTCAGATTGACCTTGTGAAAGCGTTTTATAAAGTCCGACAAAATTTCTTGTTCGCGATCTTGCAGCATGCAAATATTGGTAATATTTTGCTCAAGGGCAAAAATCTTGCTGTAAGGAGTCCTATAAAAGGCTAATTGTTAACAAAGAGCTGACCAAACCGACTCAACTGAAATAAAGGCGACAGGGGACAGCCTTGGTGAACAGATGTTCACCAAGGCTGTCCCCTGTCGCCTTTATTGTTTGCTATATATCTTGAGCCCCTTCATCTCAGCATCATTAATGCGAAAGCAATGCTATGTTCACACATTTCTGGCCGCAGACTGCGTCCGCAGAACGTGTCCGCAAAATCCTGTCCACAGCAGTTGTGAGTAATTGAGAAGTGGTCGAGGTTAATGAGTGGTGCCAATCGATAGAGGGTGACGTAATGCTGTGTCCAAAAAAATAATTAGGCCAATAAGTTAATTTGGTACCAAAGACTAAAATAGTTAATTGAGTCAGTCAATTAGGGTGACGTTAAGAATGTGACACATTATCGACGTAATGCTGTGTCCAAAAAAAATAATTAGGCCAATAAGTTAATTTGGTACCAAAGACTAAAATAGTTAATTGAGTCAGTCAATTAGGGTGACGTTAAGAATGTGACACATTATCAAAGAAAAAAAAAAACAGCGCGAACAAACGGGGACGAAAGGAAGAAACCACAGGAACAAGCGCTGATGTGACGTCACGCAACCGGAAGTAGAGCCAAAAAGGGCATAGAAAGGAATTGGCGCGCAATTTCAAAGTGCCAAAGACTAAAATAGGTAAACAAGAAGTGAATTAATGTGACGTCACGTAACCGGAAGTAGAGACGAAAAAGAGCACAGGAAGGGATTGGCGCGCAATTTGAAAGTGCCAGACTAAAATGGGTAAATAAGAAGTGAAATAATGTGACGTCAAGAATGTGACGTCACGAAACCGGACGTGAGCCGAAAAAGGTCACAGGAAGGGATTGGCGCCAACGCGGCATCAAGCCCAGACTGCTACGGTATTGGTCTTGCGTAGGCATTTGATCGTGTCCGGCATTCGTTTTTGTTTTCTCTGCTAGAGCGCGCCAATTTTGGATCAACTGTTCTTAAAGGGATGCAACTTTGTTACGACAACTCTTCCACTCGCTTCACGTCTAAGATTCTGTTAGAATTCTATCATCCATGGAACAAGGCTGTACTATATCACCGCTACTCTTTGCCCTAACCTAGAGCCACTTTGAGTGTACTGCGAAACAACAATATCCGCGGTTTTGTTGTCTTTAGCAGTGAACCAAGTGATTGCGTAAGCCAATGATTTGGCGTTTTCCTGAATTGATAAACCCAGTATTGACAGAATATAACCACTGCTGAACGTTTTGGCATCGTCTCTGGTGCTAAAATGAATAGCTCGAAATGTTCGAATCTGTCCTATCATGGAGATCAATGCCGACTCATTATGAATGGCCTCGTGTCCCCGAAATACCTTGGAGTTCTTCTTCATGCATTCAAGTCTAGTGGGCGTACCTGGAGAGAGCGGGTCCCGGCCTCTCAAAGCTATGCCCAGACTTTTGTTCCGCGCCGACTATCAATTATTAGTCGAGCACAGGACTGCAACATGTTTCTGGCTACAAGAATTTATTATATTCTACAGGTACTACATTGCGCAATCACTACACCAAAGCTTTCACCGAGCGTTTGAGGCGTTTATATGGGCCTCCATTTTTGAGCCGATGCGGTGTGATAACCTATTCATGTCTGTTTCTGTATGGTGTACTAGGCTGGCACATCTCTATGTAAGGCAGTTTGTTGCTCGTTTCTTCTTTTTCCTTAATAGCTCCCACCAAATTATCACAGCATCCCTGCAAATTAATTTTGTGAGCTTTCCTCCCAACTTAGTTGTTCCTTCCAATTTTATCGATCGGTCCTTATAATTTTGTTTTATGAAAGAAGTTTACGATTCAGTGCGTTTTCTGGCAGTTCGTTCTTCTTATAAGTGCTTATACTCCGTGCTATTGTGTTGTGTTGTATATTTCAATTGGACTTGTTCAGCTACAGGCTGATTACTTTGAAAATAATGTATATAGCTCTTTCCTTCATTTAAATGCGTATAATAAATATCATGCGGAAAAAAAAAAAGTTCATTCGTCGACTGGTCGGTAGCCTGCTTCGCTATCGACCTGTGTGTCAGGAGTTGAAACCCCGGCTGAAACGTAAAGAAATTTTTCTTAGCGAAAAATTGTAGAGGACAGTTAAGAAAACTTATGTACTTTTAGTTGAAATCCCTGACTACCTGCGATACAGTGCGCGTTAAAGAACTCCAGGCGGTCGAAATTTCCGGAGTCCTTCACTACGACGCCTCTCATAGCCTGAGTCGCCATGGGAAGCTAAACCGCATAAATCAAATCAAACTTGTGGCCACCCTAATTCCTTATAATCCAGTGTATTCTACCACTAATCCAACTTGACGCATCACAGTTGAACTTAATCCGCCCTACTGCTACCTAATCCAAGGTACTCCACTCGCAGTCCATCTTATCGCAGCGTAATCCACTCTTCAAACACCGCAATACTATCCTATTCCGCAATTAATTAACCGTAATCCACCCTCCTGCAACTATTGACCAGACGCATATTAATTTAATCGGCCTAAATTACGCGTAATCCTTCATAATTCACCTAATATAACTCTTCTCGCTCTTATTTCACCACGGTATATGAGAATTCACTCTCGATCCACCGTAAATTGACATAATATATCGTAATCTAACGCAATCCTCCTTAATCCAACGTGACCACCATAATTTATTTCTACATTATCCACCCATAATTCAACATTGTCCACCCTTAAGCTAATGTAATCGAAGTCTGGCTTTCCGTTATTCTCAATGCAGGCGTCAAAGCGTAAATTGCACTCTTCAACAACGCCGTTGCGACATTATTTTCGCAGGGACTTTGCCTTTGGTTTCCGGCAACGCCGACGCCATGTTTTCTTTTTCTGAAAGAAGCCTTGAAACAATCGTTTCAAAATGACAGAACTGAATCGCTCACCCATCGCCGCAGCCAAAACAGCACGTCATCAAATCTTCGGCGGAGATATTCACCTGGACTTTGCCTTTTGTATGGATGCAGATTCGGTCGGATATAGTTTCCACTGCTCCAAACGCCTGCAGTGAGAGTCTCTATTTAGGGTCACTGCGCAATCTTTCGCATAACCCTCAATATAAGAAATAAGACTTGATTTGTCATAACATTCTTATTGTCTAATAAACTTCGGGTGCATAAATTGTTCAAAATATGTTCCGATTGAAAGGTTCAGCACCTATCACAGCTCAGATTCGAGCAGGATGCCCACGCAAAGACACCATTACAAGTCCAGCGCGAAGAACCCTTGATCTTGTTCCCGTTGGGGATGAACCCGGTGGAATGTCGTAATTCTAAATGCCTGTTTAGTGACAACGCCTCAAATCGCCTTCTTGATCAATGCTAAAAAAAAAAAAAGAGTAATCTACAGGGTTATATTGCAGTGCCTTTGCTTGCAAAGTTCCTGTTGTTGTCACTCCGAAAACTAAAACTTCAGAAACTCGCATTTCCAGTTATACTAACCTTCTGCGGTGCCAGCAGGAAAGACAGTGCATATCAGACAAAAATGTTATTTGAATACTTCCGGTTTCGCAGAAAGCTTTAAAGCGAATATTTTACTGGAGTCGTCTAGCCAAGGTCATCGGCTCAGCAATTTGACCTTTAGGTGCGGCGCGAGGTGCCGGTGCCGCGCTTCTTTGTGGCGCGAGGAGCCGCCGGTCAACGCTTCTTCATCCTCTTCTGCCTCGCTTTTTTACTTCGCACGCCTGCTGCTGCTTCTTCTTCACACACGTGGCAAATAGTATTAAGGCGAAAGCCTTTAAAGTCTCGTACTGTCGGCCATGATTCTGTCACACACTTCCGTCACACTACATATAGCTAATGTGACGTCAGATCCGGTTAGGCGGCAATTTCGAAAATTAAGTCCGCAGCAGTCTGGTCAATCAAACTGATGACGTCATAGGCGTAACTCCGTAATTTAGTAGTGATTATATTATAAAATAATTTGTCAATAATTAGTAATTAATTAATTAATTAATTAAAATCCTATCTTCACCAGGAATCAAACCTCCATCCCTCAGATCCTCAGCGGAGCATTTTAACCAACTGCGCCACGCCCGGGATCGTGAAAGGCACATCATAATTCTTGTCTACCGTAAGGATGGTAGTAGCGATGACAATGATGCTACAACTAGTGATAATGACAATGATGGCATTATAAATGATAATGACTGTGCATTTAGTTGATAATGGTAATGAGAGCAAACGTGATGCACCGTGTGCACCAGCAACGCTCATGCTTTCGCATTTCTGCAGTGTAGATTCCACGATGCTCTCCGAAATTTTGTACAGGTACATATCTCCGCAAATATACAATATTTCCTGACAACGAGAGCCTCCCAGTGCCCTGTCTACCGTTTCCCTCCAGCGCTGCACATCTGGCTCGCCTCCCTCGACACCTCCCGTATAGACCAGGCTGCACATCTGGCTCGCCTCCCTCGAAACCTCCCGTATAGATCAGGCTGCACATCTGGCTCGCCTCCCTCGACACCTCCCGTATAGACCAGGCTGCACACCTGGCTCGCCTCCCTCGACACCTCCCGCATAGGCCAGGCTGTGGCGTCCTTTAGATTCGAAGACAGTCATGGAGGAGTTAAACCACAGCAAACCGTGTCTGACCAAGCTTTATTGAGCTTCCGCTCTGTAAACTGCACTCAGGCATATACGAGTCTAATCTGGCTTAGCAACACAGCATAACCAAACATAAGAAAGCTTTCGCTTGCATAGCCATGGCTTAGCCGATCTAAGGCGCAGCCATTTTTACAGCTCCCGTTTTTTGCTGACTAACAACTAACTTCCCATTGTAAGGGTTCAGGCAAATGGTCATACCCGATGTTTCATAACGCAACAAAACCGAAAGGGCAGGACACATGCGTATTGTCTGTTTTGTTGAGTTATGGAACATCGACTTACATCTAAGCATGTCCAGCAACCTTCGCGGCTGGGATGCACGTAGCGGAAGAGGTACATGAACAGCGAATTAAATGAAATAATATACTGGTTGCAGCAGTTGGTACCTGAACGCTTACTCTGCATTCAAATGAGTTTCTTGGTATGCTGAGAAAATATCGTTATTGTAAGCAAAGGCTGAAGTGCGCGTCCCGCAAATAAAATAATCCTAATTGATTGCATGCCGATGAACATTTGCTTTCGTGTTTCATCTGTCAGTGCACACGATTGGATATGTCCAAGTTTTCCAGCAGCAATTGCGCAGAAATTGCCATTTCATATCCTACAAGTGTTGTTAGTGAGTTTACGAATTCACACATTCCAAACTTGTTTAAAACTCGATACCCTCTCTGCTTATGAGCACAGCTTAAAAATATTCTTCGTATGAAGTTTCAGTAGCCCTGACAGTGCAAAAAAATGCTGTAGAGACTTGTATCAGTGTTTTAACACCCTAAGAGCACAGACACTTGCTGTTTATCGGCACGAGAAGCGCATGCGTGAAGGTCACGTTCAAGCACACATGAGCGATGATTGTTTTGGCAGCGTAGTTGCGAAAACTGCAGTCTTTGGTGTAGATTTCTGATCATGACTCTAATGCGCAGAGGTTCAAAAGACCATTTTTCACAGGTATACTGTCTAGCATACGGCATTAGGGGAGCGTTTGCAAGGAATTTGAAAATAGCAATTGTATTATTTTCTATTTTCATCGCGTGATGCCTGCGAAGCTATTGGTATGCTAAAATCAGAACTGCCTGTTGGCCATGACAGCATGCCATATCTTTCGTATGTAAAAGTTGGTGCCATGTTCTTTATTGGTGTCCGAGCACACATTTTAATCTGCCCTAGCATGCATTTTTAATACTGCAAATTGTATTGCCGTAAAAGTGGAAGACATCAATGGTTATTCTGGGGCATGAGAACAGCACTTCTCTTAATGTTAAAAACTGCTGACCAGCTTGCTTAATTTTTACCTTCGCGAAAATATTTCAGGTTAATCCCAAAGTGACTGGAGAAAGATATGCCATTTTCAGCATATTTGTTTTGGTGTCCCGAATTCTTGCTAGTTGTTACAAATGAAGGACAAGTTGACTCTGTTTCCATCTATCTCAAGCTTCCGTTGTAATATATCAGTCCTTAATAATAAAAAGCATTAGCACCTATGGGGTAAGTGTTCCTTGCTGCGCCTTTTCAGCAGATAACTGCGCCTGAAGAATATTGTCATGCACCATAGTACGACAGTAACACATGGTCGGGACAACTGTTGGTATTGCTGCAGCAGAAGGGCTGCGCGCGCAGCTGCGCTCACCCAACAAGCTCCGCAGTTCGACTGGAAGCGGATGACACGGATGCTGTGGCATCTTGGCCATCGACGGCGGGCGTCGAAAAACGTTGGCAGGTTTCGGGGGATATTCTCGCGGTATAGGAGCGGCAGGCCGTAGTACCTGCTGCTGGGGTGGACACCCGCGAGTCCCTTAAGAAACCGGAGCGGAGTGTTCTTGTGGAAATTTCTGCCGGCCTGTAAAAGAACGCTCATGATACATCACGCGATAATTTCAAAACTGTCATACAGTGGCATTTCATTACTGTTTTTCTCACTGTCATTACTTGGCTGCTACTTTATTGGAGAAGATAACACTGCTATATATGTCATCGCCGCTATAATAGCAAGATTTCAGATACCCTTGATTACCTCTGGGTTCTCGCTCCAACCGTAGTACGGAACTCGTTGTACGCGCTGTTTCCGTCAATGACGAGGATTCTATAACGCGGTCGCTGCAGTCGGGCTAACACTGCTATATATGTCATCGCCGCTATAATAGCAAGATTTCAGATACCCTTGATTACCTCTGGGTTCTCGCTCCAACCGTAGTACGGAACTCGTTGTACGCGCTGTTTCCGTCAATGACGAGGATTCTATAACGCGGTCTCTGCAGTCGGGCTAACACTGCTATATATGTCATCGCCGCTATAATAGCAAGATTTCAGATACCCTTGATTACCTCTGGGTTCTCGCTCCAACCGTAGTACGGAACTCGTTGTACGCGCTGTTTCCGTCAATGACGAGGATTCTATAACGCGGTCTCTGCAGTCGGGCTAACACTGCTATATATGTCATCGCCGCTATAATAGCAAGATTTCAGATACCCTTGATTACCTCTGGGTTCTCGCTCCAACCGTAGTACGGAACTCGTTGTACGCGCTGTTTCCGTCAATGACGAGGATTCTATAACGCGGTCTCTGCAGTCGGGCTAACACTGCTATATATGTCATCGCCGCTATAATAGCAAGATTTCAGATACCCTTGATTACCTCTGGGTTCTCGCTCCAACCGTAGTACGGAACTCGTTGTACGCGCTGTTTCCGTCAATGACGAGGATTCTATAACGCGGTCTCTGCAGTCGGGCTAACACTGCTATATATGTCATCGCCGCTATAATAGCAAGATTTCAGATACCCTTGATTACCTCTGGGTTCTCGCTCCAACCGTAGTACGGAACTCGTTGTACGCGCTGTTTCCGTCAATGACGAGGATTCTATAACGCGGTCTCTGCAGTCGGGCTAACACTGCTATATATGTCATCGCCGCTATAATAGCAAGATTTCAGATACCCTTGATTACCTCTGGGTTCTCGCTCCAACCGTAGTACGGAACTCGTTGTACGCGCTGTTTCCGTCAATGACGAGGATTCTATAACGCGGTCTCTGCAGTCGGGCTAACACTGCTATATATGTCATCGCCGCTATAATAGCAAGATTTCAGATACCCTTGATTACCTCTGGGTTCTCGCTCCAACCGTAGTACGGAACTCGTTGTACGCGCTGTTTCCGTCAATGACGAGGATTCTATAACGCGGTCGCTGCAGTCGGGCTAACACTGATGTCATCGCCGCTATAATAGCAAGATTTCAGATACCCTTGATTACCTCTGGGTTCTCGCTCCAACCGTAGTACGGAACTCGTTGTACGCGCTGTTTCCGTCAATGACGAGGATTCTATAACGCGGTCTCTGCAGTCGGGCTAACACTGCTATATATGTCATCGCCGCTATAATAGCAAGATTTCAGATACCCTTGATTACCTCTGGGTTCTCGCTCCAACCGTAGTACGGAACTCGTTGTACGCGCTGTTTCCGTCAATGACGAGGATTCTATAACGCGGTCTCTGCAGTCGGGCTAACACTGCTATATATGTCATCGCCGCTATAATAGCAAGATTTCAGATACCCTTGATTACCTCTGGGTTCTCGCTCCAACAGTAGTACGGAACTCGTTGTACGCGCTGTTTCCGTCAATGACGAGGATTCTATAACGCGGTCTCTGCAGTCGGGCTAACACTGCTATATATGTCATCGCCGCTATAATAGCAAGATTTCAGATACCCTTGATTACCTCTGGGTTCTCGCTCCAACCGTAGTACGGAACTCGTTGTACGCGCTGTTTCCGTCAATGACGAGGATTCTATAACGCGGTCTCTGCAGTCGGGCTAACACTGCTATATATGTCATCGCCGCTATAATAGCAAGATTTCAGATACCCTTGATTACCTCTGGGTTCTCGCTCCAACCGTAGTACGGAACTCGTTGTACGCGCTGTTTCCGTCAATGACGAGGATTCTATAACGCGGTCTCTGCAGTCGGGCTAACACTGCTATATATGTCATCGCCGCTATAATAGCAAGATTTCAGATACCCTTGATTACCTCTGGGTTCTCGCTCCAACCGTAGTACGGAACTCGTTGTACGCGCTGTTTCCGTCAATGACGAGGATTCTATAACGCGGTCTCTGCAGTCGGGCTAACACTGCTATATATGTCATCGCCGCTATAATAGCAAGATTTCAGATACCCTTGATTACCTCTGGGTTCTCGCTCCAACAGTAGTACGGAACTCGTTGTACGCGCTGTTTCCGTCAATGACGAGGATTCTATAACGCGGTCGCTGCAGTCGGGCCTGTAAAGGGGGGTACCCTGCAATTTCTACAGCGCTAGTCTCAAACTGCGCTTGCAGCGCCTTGCGCGGCTTGGAGCCAACTTCGTGTCGTGTACAGGCCAAGGCTCAGCTTGCAGTGCAAGCTCATACGCAAATCACGAAAGCCTTAGGCATATATAATATAGCCTACGAGCCTAGGCACAACACGGCCATGTGTGTATTTTAGCCCTTGCCTTTATTGCCAGTTGTTTTTTATTGCGAAAGCAATACTATACGCCACGTCTAACCGCTCGTCGCGTGGTCCGTGGCCTGTGGACCTCTCTGCTCCTCAAAGATAAGAAAACGGATAAGAAGACGACGAAGAAGAAAACGAAGAAGAAGAAAGCGACGAAGGCGGCAAAGAAGAAGCCGACGACGCAGAAGAAGAACGCTCGGTAACCCGCATCTAATGCTTTCGCTCCGTATTCGGTTCAGCAGCGTTGAACCCGTCTCATTTTTTTTTTCGTGCTTAATTAAAGATTGACACTCGATGTCTTTAAGGTTATATTGCGGAAAGGTTAACAATACGACTAATAGGTTTTGGCTAAACAAGGCAAAGGATGAGTTAAACAGTTGGTGTGAGGCAGCGATGATATGCGACGCTCCTTGCGCTGCGGCGCTGCTCCAGCGCTGCCCTCCTCAGCTGCCACGACCTACAAACAATCTTGGTCGCCGGGGCGCAAGTGGCGTTAGACACTATTGGATCTTCGGAATACTAGTGAGGACCGGTGCCAATAGTACCTGGCCCAAAGCACCTTCTTATCATCATCATCAGCATCAGCCGGACTATATTCACTGCAGGGCGCCAGGCCTCTCCCATATTCCCTCACTTAACCTGGTTTTGTGCTAGCTGTATCCACTTGACCCCTGATCCTTCTTGTACAATATAGCTAATAAATGTTTACCACCACGCCCACTCTCCTTGCGCGGACATGATTAAAAATGGCAGTTTTAAATGCTGAAGGTCCCCCCGTCGAACTTCGGTCTTGCTGAGAAGCCGAGCGCCTTCTCACTGGGTAACGAAAATAACTTGTGGACGCTGACGTCGAGCCTCTCGTACGCGATGCGCGGGGTTGCTCCGCATCACCAGCAGCACGACCACTGATGTGAAATGCACAAGCGCTGGGTTTTCGGGGTATTTTTGATCTTCATTACGCTAGGCAGAGCCGCGCTTCGCGTGCCTGGTAATTTAACGATCGGGAGACTAGTATATTTCAGTACAGTATATTGTGATTTTACTTTCCCCGTTGCCGATTCGATATCTTTGTAGAAGCTTTCGACTGCATGGTCACCATGGCTACAGGTAGGCACGTAGGAAATATCGATGGCCAAATTCTGTTCTGGTGAGGGAGTACATTTCCGGAGGTGTTCACCGGCATCAGGTCGCACCCCAAACATGTTTATGCAACTCCATCAACACGTGATTTTTTTTCTTCAAATCCGGCCACAAGAGTAATGCTAGCAATTGTTCAAAAACGTTTCCTCGGCTGTAGGGTACGAAACGGCAGCATTATAGAGGCCGTGTGCTGCCAACACAAAACGGGAATGTCGAACTAAACCCCATAAATAACACGTCAATTTTTAAGACAACACAAATAAGCTTGCTTCAATACAGCAGTGCTATGAAAATATATTTGGCAATATTATACAGCCCGAAGGCTGTAACTAATCGTGGCTACCGTGCAGGCGCGGCCACGGAGATACCACAGCCCCGCAGTCCCCTAGTAAACGGTCGCTTGGTGGCGCGCCAGTCGGCAGAAAATGGCCGCGCCCAAGAACGGCTAAAAAAGCATAAGCCGTACGATGGCAAGTTGGGCAAGTTGGGTTATGTTCATCTTGAGGAAAGATACAGCGCGAACAGAGACGACGCATGAGGACAGCACTTGTGTCATGTACTTCCTCGTCCGTCGTCTCTGTTTGCATTGTATATTTCCTCAAGCTGCATAAGCCGTAGCGAGATAGAAACGACGTAGCTGGCCGTTTTTCGAGGCGGTTTTGCATTGACACTGTTTCTCCCGAGGCAATAATTAAAAAAACAGCTAATTAGTCTTCACTAATTCATTACCTTTGATGAACGAAAATATACTGCACATTAGCATAGGCGACTCTGAACAGCTCTGAATTAGTTTCACTGGGCTGATACCCACTGTAATTTTTTAAACATCGGCTGGGGCACGCTGTGTATATATAGAACCCTGTGTGAATGGAAAAGAAATCCATCGAAATACGCGATAAAGTGTCTTACCTTCCAGGTAGTGTTAAGCCTGTTGATGAATTTAATGAGTTCATCAGACAACGGATGCATGCTGGGCGGGTGCACTTTGCGACCCACCGCCACCGCCGCTAAGAGTGCACACACGATAATAGCCTTCATGACATCTGAGCAGGAACAAGAAAAAAGTGAGATGATTTGTCAGAATTTCGTCGCTATTTCTTATCAGTGTTCCGCGTAATATTATAAAATAAGAAAAGTTAGCACACGATCGACCGCGCTTTGAGACACCCCCGGTTATTGACACCGTAACTCGGAAAACTACTCAGATAAAAACTGCCATCCCTTCGCTGGTAGCAGCTGAAATCACTGTCACGTGCATGAGCGCATATGCAGGGCGCAAATAACTCCTGTTTTGTGAGAACACTGGAGGAGTTTGTATTAAATGAAAAACAAATATGCCCAGTGGCTTTCGTCTCATCGGGCAACAAGGTGAGGATAATTTTAGCGAACTGGGTGGTCATGCCAATTACGTTCGTTGTATCCGAGCTTTGTAATAGGATTCCCATTTCCCACAGGAAGTCCGATAAAGCTGGCGTTTATTTGTCAGTAGTGTTCTGCTGAGGAAACCATTCCACGGGACATTCCAAGCCCTCCCGCTTTCTTTCCCTTTCTCTGCTGCCCAATTCTTGGTCTATCTCCCTGTGTGGGTACGTATACTTATGTTATTTGGTAAAAAAAAAAGAAAAAAAAAACAACAACAGTAATAATAACAACAACGACTCAGCGCATCAATCAGTGCGAGCTGAATGGCATTTGCCGCCGAAATGCGTGTAATGATGGAAGGATCCTTATGTTGGCCGTGAACGTAAACGGCTGGATACGATCTTGTCCCCCCTCTTTCTCACATCAGTGGCGTGTAGCGATACAAAAAATCCTTAGTGTCTTCGGTGCGGCACGGCTGGCCAAACTGCTGTGGTCACGTGTTCTGACATGCGCACGGATGGAAGTTGACCAAGACGGATACATACTGCTCGATAAAGTAGCTGTTTAAACGTCCGTTGTCAGGCTACACTAGCGCGACACGACACCGACGCAGACCCGACAACGACACCGACAGTCGGCCAACTCGTCGGCCGACCATGTCTGCGGCCGACCAAGCTGTCACACTAGGCCGACAACGACACCAACACGACCGAAAACCAAATGTCTTCCCAGTGTGACAGGCTTTGAGGCCGGGGACACCGACAAAACCAGTCTGCCGACTGTCGGTGGCCGAGTCTTCGAGAGATCGGCCGCCGAGCAAAAACTTTCTCGAAACGCAAAACCGACTCAGTACACCTCGTCGACAGCGAATACCTTTCAGCACTAATATACGTAAAAAAAGTAGAATCAATGCATAATCCGTCACCGAAACGCGAGCGTGAGCCGCCAAAATACTCGAGGCCGCCGAATGCGTGTGGAATATCAACGGCAGCGTTTTCTTTTCGGGGCGAGTGAATTCGGGGCGCATAGATTTGTGGCGCTCGTTGGGACCGTGAGCAATCTTTCCGCTTTTCCGAACTGCACAGAATAATGCAAAATGAACATAGTACGTGACAAAGAAATGATGAAAAGAAGCGATTATTTTCCTGAAGCCAGCAGAGATGCCGATCCTCCTGCGCACTTCGATCATTGTGTTTAACGTCTAGCCGCTGCGTCGCTACTTCGCAACCCAATTTCAACGCTATGTTACGCATCACGCAATAATTTTTCGTTGCATAATTCAATGTGTTTCAAGAATTGTGTGCGCAAAAAGCGCAGAACTTGCGTTTAAACTTTACAACAGAACTAACAGCAGTCGTGGTCCCGCGGCCGGCCCTGTGAAATCCGCCTAAGGTTTTAGAAAATCTGCCGAAAGTTTTACCTGTTACTGCACAACATGGCATGATTCAAACTATCTGCAGTTTACTCTCAGCAAGCTGGACAGTCAGTTAAGCGGTAAACGCTTCTACTACCTTCGCGACTTTCGCACTGAAAGACAGCGTATTAGCTGAAACCATATCTCAACCTCTGAAAGGGCCGGTTAGGCCTAACTTTCGTGGTGCAGTGGTTAGCGCAGCTGGCTATCAAACAGGAGGTCGTGAGTTCGATCCCAAGGGTAGAGTTTTTTTTCCTTTCTTTTTTTTTACCTTTTAATATACACTCTTATTCGCCGTGGACAGCGTTTGTTTTTCGAACACTAACGTCGTTCTGATCCGGCAACCAGAGCCGTAAAATACTGGGCACTATTCAGTCTCGGCCCATAATCACGACTGTTGAGACGCATGTTTTGGTATGGTCGAATACATGAAATAGAATTAAAATTAAGCGTTCCTTAAGTTGTTACGAGAATAAACCATGAAAAATAAGATAGGGAGTAGCTACAGAAAGGAGAATTTTGCATGGTAGAAAAAAAAATAAAAGGATTAAGAAAATGAACGTATGAACGAGAAGAGAGTGAGAATGAGAGGGCCTGGTCGGTGGGGAGGTTTCCCACGTTGTCTGGCTAGTGTGACATAGGAGTTGGGCGACCGTCGGCCGACAGGCGTCTTGCGAGCGACGCGGCGCCGACACCGACTGTCGGCCGACTGTTTCCGTCGGCGCAGTGTGACATAGACGCAGACATCAGGAAGACGCGCTGTTGGCAGACCAAATCGGCGCCATGTCGTGCTAGTGTGACAGGCCCTTTAGTTGGGGAAAGTAGCGTCAGGGAAACTTAGCTGCACGTCACGATTATGACCATATGCGTTTGCAATGTGTTTAATTATTATGCGCCCATTACATTGTTCATGACGTCACACTGTGGCGACGACATAGTAGCTTCAGAGAGTGATGGGTTCATAGCAGTCCTTCTCCGGCGCGTAATCTTTCGTTCTGCGCTTGCGCGAAAATACACTATTTGTACGAACTTGACAAGGGCAATAAAGCCCGTCGTTTTCTTTGCTCTGGTTTATGTTTCATTCAGTGATTATTTCGATCCATAGTTGCAGACGAGCTTGGAGGCGAGAACCAGAAGTTTATGCACTTATACCATCGCGCATGCGCAGAACACAAGATAGCGCGCCGGCGAATGTTATGGGGCTGCATCGCCTCACTACATATCTCCAGGAGAGCCCCATTAAGACTTAAATGATGCTGCTCTCGCTGTAAAAAGTTCGAGCGAAAAATAAAGATTATTCTCCAGAGGTCTGTCGAATTCCTTAGCAACTTAGCCAAGAAAAAAAAAAACACTTTTTTTCTAAACTTTTCTCTTCTGAAGATAACCAATGACACGACTGGCCAGCCCTTTGGAGCGATAAGCGTTGACCCTTTGACCATTGTTTGAGTGCGCTGGTAGATGACGGTTGCTTTTTAATGTGCGATAAATATTTCTTTTTCTTGCTCGTAGATAGTGACATTTATGTAACTATAGAGTTTTCAGGAGATTGAATAAGGAAGGAACGTTCCATGCACACGCTTTCTGCTCTAGTTTGAAAAATAGAACGTGGCGCCACTGTTTCCCGCGTATACTCGTTAGGCATAGATCCAGAACAAGCAAGTTTTGATCTTGCTTTAGGGAAATGAGTGTTTTACTTCTTGCTATGAGCGCCCCGTGACGACTTAGGAGGTAAGTTACATAAGACGAGACAATCTAATTTTTTTTATCTCGAAGCGCGTGGCTTTGCACCGCATGGCGCTTGATTTTGCTGCTGTGCGCTCTACATTGATAAAGGTATACTTACACCGTGCGTTGTCAAGCTTCGGGTAGAGCGGCGCCATGGAAGCAGCCCAGCTGCTTTTTTTTTTTCTTTTTTTTTTGACGGTCTGAGCGATGATAGAGCTCCTCTTCGACTGGTTCCCGTGGTTAATATATAGTCCTCCATACAATCGGGCCAGATATATTTTCCCTCGTCCTTGGCGCGAACAGTTTCTAAACAAGAGGTTTATTAACGTTAGCGTGGAATGAAGGAGCCACAAGACACGGTTCTGTAGCTTTTGAAGTGGTTTAATTTATAGATTCCTCTGCCTCGTGTTTTGTCAAAATCACAAATGAATTGCCGACGAAGGTGCGAAAACTAAAGCAGCCTTCCTCCGCCGATTCCTCGCAGATATTCGGCGCAAATGCGAGTTCACAAAAAAAGGAAAGACAGGGTTCTGTTTAGTGATGTACACGAGCTATCGAGGTCTACGTCTTCGGCGATATATAAATAATGCGCAATGAATTACATAACAGTCCTATGTGTAGAAGACAAGCTGAGAGCAGGACCGACATTCCCACATTTCTCACCATTCGATCCACTCGGATGGCCTGCAATGACGTGTTTCTTTCTTGGAATCATTAGAAACTTTGAGCCAAAATGCGACTTATTGTTGGAGTAGATGCTGTCACAATGAAGAAAAGGTAGTTCGACTGACAATAGGGCCGCGGTTATTTCCCTTAGAGAAGTTTTAACATCGGTGTTACAGTTTGGAAAATAAATAGACGCCAACAAGGCTGCTTGGCAGGCTTGTTGTATGTCGATGTTACTGCTCTCGAAAATTTAAGGTGTCTTCCTATAGAGCAGCTTCTGACAGCGCTATCCGATGCCTGCTAAAATATATTTAAAAAAAAAACGCAGGCGAATAAAGGAAGTTCCGACCTCTCGGAGTGTCATCCCACAAGCATGGAATATCGCTCAGCTCAAAGAAAAACTGCCTACAAATACAAAGTGAGGTTGTTGTCATCAGCAGCCATAAAACGCAAAGAAATATGATCGAAGGTAAACAATGGAATCTTTGAAAGGAGTTCGAAGTAGAGAAGCAAAGCAACGTGCGGTATTAACCACAAGAAAATTTGTCGTGTACATCGATGACATTGTGTAAAGAATACCATCGTGGTGCAGTGAGGAATACGTTTGCTGTATGTGCCTATGTGTGAACGATGGGGTACGATTCCGTTATTGGTAAACCTCGCAGAACACAGTTCAAGGTTCTATGCCAGGAAGAAAAAAATGCTGTGTCAAGTTCTCACAAAGTATACTTTTAGAAAAGCTGGTTTGGAGCCGTCCAACGTGGATCTGTATATCAGATAAATATGTGCCCTAATTTAAAAACTAAAAAGGTAACGGAATAATGACAGTTCATTTCTTCATAATCTTATTATTATTTTTTTTTTCATACAGCGCAGAACAGGACGCAACACAAGAGAACGAAGGTAGACATGACATCTTAAGAAACTACCTCTTATAGACCCGTTCTTGGTAAGAAATTTGGGCGATGTTGTAGAATTTTTGAAAACACAGCAGAAAAAAAACAACAATTCTAGGTTTCTCGGCGGACGTCAAAGGTCTGTATTATTCCATTATCAGCGCTCCGTCCTGTCTACCTTCGTTCTCTTGTGTTGCGTCCTGTTCTGCGCTGTTCCTAAATATGGATTTGAACCAACTAGCCCAACAGCAAGTGTTCAGAATCTTCTTCCAGAAAACAGTACACGGCTTATTCCTTGCGAATTCTGGCGTTGATGCCCTGAATATGATACTCGTCTTTTCCATACAGGATCTTGAAGTAGCCTGCAAAGTGGATTCCTAATATAAGATTGCATGTTGTGTTTTGTATAGGGAACGCAAGCTGCCTCTATTCCTCTGGAGTGTCTCCAGTTCATTACAGTTTACACTGTTAGGACTAAGGAATTTAGTCTACAACAGGTATTCATACACATCCCCTCGTAAGTCCCCAGCAGCCCCCCCCCCCCCCCCCCCCCCCCCCCCAGTTCAACACATATATACCTCCAACCAAGTGTTTTAACATGGCGCTGAATCAATGCACGCAGCCGTGACGACATATGGTTACAATAGTCCCGGCTGTTTTGTTGGCGACAGAGAGTTTACCAGCTACTTCACCGGGCAAGCGCAAGTGCATGACCATCGAGTCAATTTTTTTTATTTAGTAATACTGCAGGCCAATACTTTGGCCCAAGCAGGAGGGGCTATTCACAAACATTCACAAGAGATGGGTAAGACGGCTCACTTTAGTGAGCGGCTCGGAGCGGCTCCGTTCACTAAAGCTAGCCGGCTCACTTGAACGGCTCACGTCTGTAGAGGTGAGTGGATCGCTCAGGAGGGGCCATATATATATATATATATATATATATATATATATATATATATATATATATATATATATATATATATATATATATATATATATATATATATATATGTATATGTATATGTATAATATTAATAGTAATAAAAAGTAAAATCAATTTTGGCCTCACGTGACGCAGCAAGCGGTGGCATTTAGCATCAATTCCTGCCTGCGGTTGTGATTGCGGTTTCTGCCTGTTAAGACGACTGAGGAAGGTGCTACGAAAGAACGCGGAACGTTCGGACCACTTCGCTCTGCTTTTCTCTAGCTGTACCTTTCGCCTTTAATGCCGTGACAGACACGTGTGCCCCACTTTCTTTTTACGCGTTCTTATTGTATTATTATTTCACCAGAATTAATGAATAACAGACTGTTACATTCGTCCCGTCAAAAATCCCTAGAGGACAAACGCTGGCTCGCATTTTCTCTCTCTCTCTCTCTATTTCTTTTTTTTTTTTTTTCACTGTGCTTCGGAACGCTGGCTTCTCGGCGCCTCGTCTTGTTCGCGCGCCATCAGTAAAGAGGCATTGGATGGCAGAACGGCAACTGTCGTGTTTCTGCCGGTGCGATGCTCCTTTGTGTTTGGCGCGAAAGAAAGTTGTGCGACGGGCATATGGTTATTATTTCGCTCTTCTTACCTCCCACTGACTTCTTTCACTTCTCTTCCGATCAGATGTATAACAGTTGTAGTCAGTACTCTCTGTGTCCCCTTCTATTTTCGTCCTCGTCACACGCGCTATTTCATCAAAAGAGTAAACTGCACATCCGATTGCCTTTTGAGACACGAAAAACTTCGTCTTCAAATGGTGTTGTTGCACCAGCGAACAATGTACGACCGATGAGAGTCGTGAGACATCGTTCGAACAGCAGCATGGCAATGAACGGCGCCATTCTTTGCCAATTAAGGCTTCGTTACTCTCTCCTTCAGTGGCATCGGGTGTCACACTATATTACGCATATAGAGCCAAAGAGATTGCCGCGGACTACTTTACACAGCGGACGGCATGGAAAGAAACTCGTCGGCATGGAAAGAAACCACAAAACTGTAAGACAAAAAAAAAAAAGTGATGGGCACCATGCAGCAGTGCGCCCGCGGGAAGATCAGAAGTCAATGGGTTGGTTGTGACACTGACAAGGAAGGGCGGTATAGTTGCCTTTTCGCTTTGCGTTAAAAAACTCCAACCCGGCTCCGACAGAGAAGGCTCACTGAATGAGAGAGAACCGGCTTTTCAAAAGAAGCGCCGTTCCAGCCATCTAGGCGCGGATCTCCATCCATAGAACAAAAGCAACAGAACCACCTCGCTCGACTCTCCAAAAGAGTGGTGAACTCCGCTGACTCTGCTCAAAAGACAGCCGAGGGCGAAGACATTCTTGTTAACCTTGCGAGAAAGGGCAGGAGTTTGCTTTCTCGCATCGCTAATAGATGGTGCGGAACTCGCACCCGCCTTAGGGTGCCTCGATGCAGCGAACGGCGGCGCTATAGAGCTCTAGAATATAGCGGTGCTAACATCGAGGCACCCTAACCAGCCTGTGACGGAAAGGTTCACTGAACTAGAGAACCAGCAACGAGCTCTCCGAAAGATCCGACTCCGATGGTTCCGACCGCTCCGGCCGCTCCGGATCCGACGGCTCCGGCTCACTTTGCGCAGCCAAATGGTTCACCCGCTCTTTGAAAGGAGCGGCTCCGAAGATCCGGCTCGCTCCGGAGCAACCCATCCCTACGTCGATGTGCTCCTGTGGCCGCCAAGCAGTGCGCGCGTATGCGAGCGAACACATGTAAGCCTGTGTAAATACTTCGAACAGGCGGGCTTGACGTCCCATCTGTTCCACCACGTCTATAATGCGCGCAGTGATCGAACGCTCAGCGTGTGCTATCTCGGACGATAACGGCCCTTCGCCGCACAGGCTCAGTCAGTGTCAGGACCATCGCTCGTGTGGAGGCCCACCCGCTGTGCCGAGTGCTCCAGTGAACTGAGACAATTTACGGGCGGGCCTCAAGCATCCTACTATATATACTCCCTTTTAACTAGTCCAATGGCATTTTATTTTTGCCTACCATGCCCTTTCTTCCTGTCGCTCTCCTGTGATTTCCTCTCCCTCTTACTATTTCTTTACTTCCGCCGCCCCAGTTCAGATGTTTCTGATGATTAGGTAGCCGATACCGTGCCCAGGCAAATATCTTTTCACTTCCGTTTTTTGTTTATTTGAAGGAAACCATTTACTACTACTACTTAACGTTCCATATCTAAGTACACTAAAACTATTTCAAACAATGCATATGCTGCTGTTTGTATGGTTCATCTTATGGACTGTACCGATGCAAGTGAAATACGCGGTTTCGTTGGCTGGCTTCGAAAAAAGTGAAGTGGTGCGATGCTTGGATGGAAGCGAGTTGTTCGAAGAAACACTGGGAAGTAAAATACGGAGGACATTTCAGTTGCGAGCGTTTCACCACGGAGTGCTTCGGCCGCACTGGACAAGCGAAGCGACTGAGACCGGAAAACCTAGCGACTGTGCTTTCCGAGTTTCTGCAGCACGTATACAGAAAACCTCCGAGTACCCCTGGAGACTACAGTCCTTAGTCATCTATACCGAAACTAGAGCAACTGGATGAGAGGCGCACAAAATATACCGTGCGTGGTTCGATTTTTTTTTTTTTTTTGTTGAACTGCGCATCCTTCACTCTTCGTCAAATATTTAGAGGAAACCCCCAAGGTGGATTAGATTTGTAATAAAGGAGTAAGTACTGATATCCACCCAAGCGCAGCGATACGGCTACAAAAGAAAGCTATACAGCTTTCTCAGAACTTCGTAGTTAAAAAAAAATTTCGTCCTGTTCCGGGAATCCAACCCGGCACAACCGCCTTTCCGGGGCAGTCGCTCTACCGACTGAGCTAACCAGGACGGTCAGCAGATCAGATGGTAGGGCGAGAGCGAATTTATCCATAACTCGAAGTGGGTTATTTTTCAGGCGTCCAAGTACCTACCACGCAAAGGTCTACCGCTCCGTGGTCCCACAAAGACAATTTCCACCAGTACTGATGTCACGCGTAGGAGATAATGATGAATTGACAATTTAGATGAAAATAAATGCAACACACATTTCTCCATTGCTGCAAAATGAGATAATAACCATTTTGGACAGGCCGTGCAATAAACACTATGCAGCATCATTCCAAAAAACTACACCATAATTGTAGACGTAGCCAGTGCTGAGCAGGAAAGCGTATGCGTACGCTATATCGATGAATACGAGGTATTCCTGGGTCTCTGTACTTTGCCAAACACCAAAGGAGCGACAAAAAAATTTCAGTGGCTGAGCTCAGCTAGGCCAGAATATACGTAGCGTTAAGAGAAATCAGCCGTTCAGCGACATCATTAAGCACTGATAAGCATGATGGCAACAGCGGATATACCCGTGGTTAACCCTGTAGATGGGAACATGCTCCTTAGCTAGATAAGCCTTACACGCGACACAAACACTCGCTACACTGACTGTTTCAGCAGACCATTCCGAGAAGGCTAACTGCAGAGTCGCGCGCATGATCGTACTCGCCGGCGACAAGTCCTTGTGATATCGCAGTCTATCGCGTACATTACATGCACAGCCAAACTGATTGTTTAGTAAGCCTCGAAGATCCAAGTTAGCACTGGCCGTCAGCCGAATGGTATAATCAGTCATCTGACGCGACTTCATCGCTTCGACTTCTTGCTATACCGTTGGACGTTCTTCTTGTAGTTCGGCAGCGACTACCTTGTTGCCGCTCTTCAGGCGTCTCCGACGCTCGCTTAATCTTCCTTCTTCATTCGCACGTTGTCGGATGGCCATCCCGTCATACGTGCGCTCACCGTCCGCCTCGGTATCTTCTTCCTGCGTCTTGGCGCAACGGTAGTCAAAGTTAACCAAGTATTGGGGTTAATTGATAAAAAATCAGTCGCAAGTGCACTTTTTATTGTACCAAAACAAGGATCTCCTCCTCCTCCTCTGAAGTTTATGTTGAAACCGAAAAATCTCCGTTGTCATGGTAACGGCGCATGCGCAGTTGTGGTTCCGGCTGGGCACCGCGAAATGACCTTCTTAGTCTAGTGCAGCTTTCGCTACAATATGCACTTTCTGGCAGACTTGACGGAGCCACGAACATGAGCGAGGTGTATAACAGCTGTCAGGCAATCATAAAATCTAAAAACATGCTTGCGGTACTTTCTTTATGGAGGGCACAATTCGAACCTCGTAGCTGGGGAAGTCGCAAGCTGCTGTCCAGAGCTTCGAGAGGCCCTTATGACTGTAAAAAATCTGCCACACTTTCAGCGCGATTTGGATGCAGCTTTTTCAGAAAGAAACGCACTTCTTTTGTAGACCAGCGATTTTCGCTGCATTGGATGAGCACGATGCAGTGATCGCTTTCATTAAAAAAAAAATGGAGGACGCGTACCAGCTGAACAGTTACTAAAATTACGAAGGATTCTCGCAATAAGGAACCTGGCCACACATAGCTCCACTTTAGATTGTACCGCTGGTGTTCTCTGTGCTCGATGACTTTAACGCGTGCATATACATGGACACCACTCCACTGTCTGCTGAATGTGGCAGGTGGTTGAGAGCTGAGGGAGTTCAGAAAATTGCACTCCGAATAAATATTCAAAACTTTCGGAGAAGACCACGAAAGCAATCGAAGATGAAAAACCTCCTCCGGGGTGGCGCAGTGTTTAGGCCGTTCGGCTGCCCAGGGATGCGGGATCGAATCCCGGCATCGGCAGTCTCTTTTCGGCAGATGAGAATAGCCAGGCGCCCGTGTGCTGTGCGATGTCTGTGCACGTGAACCCCAGGTGGTCAAAATTTCCGGAGTCTTCCACTATGTCGTTTCTCATAGCCTGAATCGTTTTGGGACGCTCAAACTCATAAACCTCACCAAACCGAAGATGGAAACGTACATCCAGTGGAAGCTCCTATAGGCCTCGACGGCGTCCCAAAGGTGCCATCCGGGAAGTCACTGAAGCACCTATCGAAATTAGTGCACATTTTCGGCGTGTTCCTTTCTTTTACAATTACCAATTCGGCTTTGATGGGCGTCGAAAGAGGACTTGACCCACCTCGAAGGGCATAGCGACATAAAAAGAACTGAAAATATGATATTGAAAAAAAAGGGCCCTCAAAAGCCGACATATATTTTCGCCTTTCTCATTATTTTATTGTTTTGAAATTAAGCAACTGCTATTGGAAAAGCCTCTCGTGACCTTTCAGACTGTATACGTTTCACAGTCCATCTACAAAAAATTACAAGAGTTGAGCGCTGCTGAACCAAATATTGAGCGAAAGCATCAGCTGCGAGGGACCGAACGTTCTTCTTCTCTTTTTCTTCTTCCTCAGCCCACATATAAAGCCCCGCTTTAACCGAGCCGTATGAACGCACCTCGCCTTGTCAGATGGAAGGGAGGATGCACAACGTGCAGTCCTCCTGTGAGGGTACAGACCTCAACCAGTGACCATCATCATCCTACGGCAACCCCAGGCAAGGCCTCCCGCACTACACGGGGGGGGGGGGGGGGAGATTGTTTCGGGGAGCGGGCTTTTCCCAGCCGCGGGGCTCATGCAATCTGGCTTATTCCCGTGGCCTATAGGGGTAACGTGAATGCCAGCGTCCTAGCAGGCTGATTCTGACTCGTACGGCTGACGGCGTGAGCCAGGGCCCGATTTATCCAACTGTATGACGCCACTCCGTCTGTAGCGCTCCTCGCGGAAGGAGCGGGAGTTAGCCCGCCGTTGGTGTGCACCGCCTCGCATGGCTGACGGCGCGCGTTGGACCCCCGGTTTTTGCAGCAGGTGGCATGACGTCACACCAGGGGTGAAGATAAAGGTCAATGGTATGCACCGCCTCGCTACGTTGAAGGCTTGAAAGTGCAAGTAGTATTGCTTTCACAATAAAAATTGAAACTTGTGGATCTCGCAATGTCCGCATGTAATCTTAGCGTAGTAATTTGATATGCCTCAGTCAGCCAGAGGTCGTCACTGTCGAAGCTTTTGCGTTTAGCGCGTTTTACGTGCTCGTGTCGTTAAAACAATGTAATTCTTTACAATTATCGCAGGCCACAATTACTCAAGCCTGGTTTTAATGAGGGCCTTTAAATGCTCAAATTTGCTGTGCTGCCGCAGGGGCGGCAAGCCCTACCCTTTTTTGAGAGGAGGAGCAAACTTCGCATGTCTCATGCAAGCTCGTTTCTTTGTTCCAGAAAGTTTTCATACAAAGGGACTGCAGGAACCGCGTGGCGCGGTTAACTCCTTAGAAATCCTGGAGTGCCCGTTCTATGAAGTTTCTATAGAATGAGTTCAGATATCTGCACTGCTAGATTAATTTGTTGCGCGGTTGTTGACATCGCTCCTGGCCGCTGCATCATTTTCGTGTGTTGATCTCTCTCTGCTTTGTTTTCTAATGCCTCAGTTTTGTTCCTCCATGCGGTCCGCCAGCACTCCTCAAAAGGAAAAGTTGAGACACAGCTTCCCTCCGCTCAGCACATTCCCTCAGTCCATAGACGCAGTGTGACACCTCTTCCCTTGCCTCGTTTTTCCTTTTACGCGATCCCTGTCTGAACCCAGTCAAAAACTTCAATGGATCCAATTGGGAATTTCCTAATTGAAACGAATTGGTCAAAAACCAATTGTGTTTTCGCCACCCATTGGGCCTGACCATTTGATATGAATTGGTGCTCCCAATTGGGAATAATTGGTTACCCAGACAAACTGGTTCGCCAATCGAACTCAAATGGCATACCCATTGAGCCCGAATGGTTTGAACTCACATAGTTGAAAAAGAAAAGAATGGAGATGCAATTTCAGTGTTTTGTCCAGAAGTTATGGGGGAGCCGACTTTTATAAAAGTGGAATGAAATTAAATTTTTTACAGAAATCATGAGAGACAAGCAAGAATTACACACACGGAACTAACACAGATTCAATGTATATATCAACAGGTTGCAGGCTTATATACTCAATTCTTTGAACAGTGCTGCTGGGACCAGTGACACATATTTGTTATTCAGAGTTAACTTATTTAATTATGCCTACACTTACAGTGAACATGATATAATCAATTAATAAGATTAAGCAGCATATACTTTTTATAAGAACTTAAATTTTTTACTGTTGTCTCTTTATAGAGGTATGTATATCTGTGCACATCTCAGTCAATCATATCACTGACTTGACTTTCCCAATTGGGAATGTTTGCTTAGGACCAATTAAAACCAATGGGAAGCCCAGTTGGAAGCCCAATTCTTTTCAAATGGGCGTCCCAATTGGGAGCGAAAGAATCCCAATTGGGATTGAAGTAATCCATTGGGTTTCCCATTAGCTCAATGGGTTTATTCAATCCCAATTGGGACGCCCAATTGGTTTCTTCATTCCCAATTGGGAGTCACGAAACCAACTGGGCGTCACAAGTGGGAGTGAAGAAACCAACTTAGCTTCCCAATTGGGAGTGAAGAAACCTGTTGGGTTGGACAGTACCCATTGGACAAACCATTTGGGATTGGCAGAACCAATTCAATCTGACTGGTCTTCCCAATTGCACCCATTGATTTTTTTGACTGGGAATAGTTGAAGGCATCGTTCGTGATTAAACCTCATTCTTTTTTATACGCCTTTTGTGACTTCGGCACTGTATCTTACATTCGGTTCAACTGGCCCGTTTGTGCCACTGACCGCTGAGTCTGCTTCCCTGAATTTTTTTTTAACTGTCAGTCAGCGACCTTCAAGCGCTTCCTTGCTCTAAGCGCGTTGCTTTCTTTCATGTTTACAGGAAAGACTCAAAAAGCGCACGGAAGCAGCACGCAGAGGATGTCACAAAGGCAGTGCTTTGAGACGACAATGCGGAATGCTGCAGTTGGCAACATCAGGCCAGTGAAGGAAAGTGCGCGCGGCATCTTGTCAAAGCGAAAGACACAATGGTGTGCCGCAAATTTGAGGCCAGCGCGGCGAAGGTGGCGCTTTTTTGCCACTGTCCATGGGTAGAGCTGTGCATACTCCTCTTCGAAAGCTAAACATTTTGAGAGCCTGTCTCGTTGGGTTTGGTAATGGCCATCCGCCCAAAAAGTCAACCTTCATTCTGTGTACTTATAAGCTATTCGCTCGTCGCTGACTAACTTACAAAGGAAATGAAAAAAAAATAGTTGGGGCTTGGTTTTAGTTAAGCCCGGTAGGTTGCGAAAGCAATAATAGCATGGCTAATACCCATCGACAAAGAGTCGAATTCACTGTTCAAAGCTTCCATTACATTCCATTCGGAGTCGTCACCGGTGGACGATTCAAAAGAAGCGCGACTCGCTCGTCTAGCTGCAGTATCTTGAGCGCGCCGTCGAGCTAGACGCTGTTCCACGTTCTTCATCTCTCTCTGTAGGCCGCTGTCATTTCCTGGCTTCATCGAGACGGCGTGACTTTTCTTCATAGGAAGTGCCTCAGCATCATTTACATACCATCATTTTCGTCCTCCTCTCAACTGCGAGAGAAGAGGTGAGAGCAGCGCCTCCACTCGGTAGCAGCGCGGCTCAAGCTGCAGCGCGCCCCGACGACTCGACTTGGTAGCCCATCTCTCGCAGCCGGTATGACGTCACAGTGACGTCATCATCTCATCCACCCGAGGACTCGGCATGGTAGCCCATCTCTAGCAGCTGGTATGGCGTCACAGCCATCTGAGGTCATTAAAGGTCAAACGTGCCTACCGACCGCGGCTACGCGAAGGGCTGAAAATGGTAGTATTGCTTTCGCAATAAAAAAAAAAAAAACCCAACGAGCGCACCCCCGCACGCGCCAACACCGAGGCTCAACACAAGCTTTAGCACCCCCCCCCCCTCCCTTGATAAAAAATCCTGCCTACTGCCTGGACACAATACCACACGTAAAAATAACATAAGATGTAATTTATTTACATTATGCCTTCGACAGCGGAGAGAGCGGAAAAGCAGGTCAAATATATCCCTTATAAGGGTAAGAGCTGGGGCGGCCCTTACCCCGTCGGTAACATCTGAAGAATCGGAATCTGAAGAAGACATCGGACCCACCACATGCCCGAAGTGTTCCACACCAGCTGCAGAAGTGGATGTTCGTCACCTGCTGTGGACTTTTGCAGGGACAAGGGCATCAAGGATAAAGATTCGGCAGGAAGTGGGACTAACGGCAACAAGGGAAGACGACTTCTCCAAATGGCTCACCGACAAAGAGCAGGAGCCTTCTCCGGTACATAACGGAAAATAATTTACACGGGTTTTTAAAATATGTTATGGCAAGCTTGCGTAAAAAAAAAAAAAAAATCTCACATCGACGCACGCATACGTGGTGCGCCGCTCCAAACCGTCAGCCAAGCACCGCGGTCGTCAGGCGCGCATCGTATCATCAATACTTTTGAATCAATGTTCAAAAGTTATTACTGTTACAACCTTCTAAACTTTGTGAGAGAAAAACCCGTCGGTCGAATTGTGGCTACATATCTCATGCGTAGCGTCGGATTATCAAATGATCAAAACATCAGAAAACTGGCGTTATATACAGGGTCAATAACATTTAGCAAGAACATGGCTCTGCGAAGCGAGTGACAAATTCACGCAAAATAGCCGGCGATACTATAGCACCACTTCGGAGTCCCCGTATTCGCGCGCCACTCTGCATTGATTCGATCGTGACCGGGTATACTTGCAATGGCACAAATCGCGTGCGTCGCCACGCGAAGCCGTGTTCACGCTTACGGTAGTGTGACTGACCCTGTACGCATGTCCTAGCGACTTAAACGTCCTTTATTCGAACTCGCGATCCTTCGATTGGGTGTGCTGCGAGTCAGACTCTCTGTCGCTACGCGACATTGGCATGTTCGCGCGGCTTGGTTAAAGTGGGACTTCATATACAGGGGTGTTGCACTGGTTAAAAGATAAAACATTTGCTGTAGGCCACGGAAACCAGTTGCATATAGCACCCAGCGGTCTTGCTCACCAGAGGCATTACTACTCCAGGTTTCGAGCCTTCAGCGTAGCGCGGCCGGGAGCCACGTCTTACCCACGTGACGTCACACCCCACGTGACACTAGGGTGAGAGCTGGGCTACCAACTCAAGCGGTCGGCGTAGCGCGGCGGCAGCCACGTCTTACCCACGTGACGCTGTGACGTCACACCCCACGTGACACAAAAGCGAGAGCTGGGCTACCAACTCAAGCGGTCAACGTGGCGCAGTCGGAGCCGCGGCTCAGTTGGCAGGCGCTGCCAACTGGAGTCTCTCGTTTCACATGGGACGGTTATGTCAGAATCAGCCTGCTAGGACTCTGGCATTCACGTTACCCCTATAGGCCACTAAGGCACGTTCATACGGCTGGTTAAGGCGGGGATTTGTATGTGGGCTGAGGAGGAATACCTATTCGCTAAAGAATAGGTATTCAGCTCTAACTGAGGATGGCAACATTACCCTAGAGGCAATGAACAATAATTTCAGAGATATCATTACTGAGTGCGCGGTAGAAGTAGGCGGTAGGATAGTTAGAGAGGATACCGGTAAGCTGTCTAAGGAGACGAAAGATTTGATTAAGAAACGCCAGAGTATGAAAGCTTCCAATCCAACAGACCAGATCGAATTGGCCGAGATATCAAAGCTAATCAATAAGCGCAAGGTGGCCGATATAAGGAAGTATAACATGGAGAAAATTGAGCATGCTGTAAAGAACGGGGGAAGCCTTAAAGCGGTAAAGAAGAAATTGGGCATAGGCAAAAACCAGATGTATGCGATAAGGGACAAGGCGGGCAACATCATCACTAATATGGACAAGATAGTCAAAGTAGCCGAGGAGTTCTATACAGATCTCTACAGTAGCCAAAGTAGTCAGGACCGTAATGAGATTGGCGGTAGGGAAAAACAGTCAGACGTTCCACCAGTAACGAAGGACGAGGTCAAGAAAGCACTAGAAACTATGAAAAGGGGGAAATCAGCTGGAGAGGATCAGATAACTACAGATTTGCTGAAGGACGGGGGGGATATCGTGCTAGAAAAACTGGCCAGCCTGTATACGCAGTGCCTGGTGTCATCGACGGTACCAGAAGCATGGAAGAATGCAAACATTATCCTCATTCACAAGAAAGGGAACTCTAAGGACGTTAAAAATTACAGACCAATCAGCTTACTGTCTGTTACGTATAAGGTATTTACTAAGGTAATCGCTAATAGAATCAGGACAACCTTAGACTGCAATCAAGCAAAGGATCAAGCAGGGTTTCGGAAACGGTACTCTACTATCGATCATATCCATACCATCAATCAGGTGATAGAAAAATGCTTGGAATATAACCAGCCCTTATACATAGCATTCATTGATTACGAAAAAGCATTTGACTCAGTTGAAACCTCGGCGGTGATGCAGGCATTGCGAAATCAGGGGGTAGACGAGCCGTACGTGAAAGTGCTGGAAGATGTATATAGTGGCTGCACAGCAACCATAGTTCTACATAAAGAAAGCAACAAAATTCCCATAAAGAAAGGTGTTAGGCAAGGAGACACAATCTCCCCAGTACTATTCACAGCTTGTTTAGAGGAAGTATTCAGAGACTTGGAATGGGAGCAGTTAGGGATAAGGGTGGATGGAGAATACCTCAGTAATCTGCGATTTGCTGATGACATTGCCTTGCTAAGCAACTCGGGGGATGAACTGCAAATAATGATTGATGACCTAGACAGAAAAAGTAGAAAGGTAGGCTTGAAAATCAATATGCAGAAGACTAAGGTAATGTTCAACAGCCTCGGGAAGGAACAGCAGTTTACATTAGGTAGCGAAATACTGGAAATAGTAGGCGAATATGTCTACTTAGGACAGATAGTAACCGCAGATCCGGACCATGAAAAGGAAATATCAAGAAGAACAAGATTGGGATGGAGCGCATTTGGCAAGCACTCGCAGATTATGACTAGCAGCTTACCAGTATCGCTCAAGAGGAAAGTATACAACAGTTGCATCTTGCCTGTACTCACCTATGGGGCTGAAACGTGGAGGCTAACCAAGAGAGCTCTACTTAAGTTGAGGACAACCCAGAGGGCTATGGAACGAAAAATGGTAGGGGTAACATTAAGAGATAGAAAGCGTGCAGAGTGGGTCAGAGAAATAACTTAAGGTACCGACATTCTAATGGAAATTAAGAAGAAGAAATGGACATGGGCAGGACATGTAGTGCGAAGAGAGGATAACCGATGGTCGCTTAGGGTAACAAACTGGATTCCAAGGGAAGGAAAGCGTAGCAGGGGGAGGCAGAAAGTTAGGTGGGCGGATGAGATTAAGAAGTTCGCAGGGGTCAAGTGGATGCAGCTAGCACAGAACCGGGTTAAGTGGAGAAATATGGGAAAGGCCTTCGCCCTGCAGTGGGTATAATCAGGCTGATGATGATGATGATGAGGAAGAAGAAAAAGAGAAGAAAGCTCGGTCACCCGCAGCTAATGCTTTCGCTCAATATTTGGTTCAGCAGCGTTGAACTCTTGTTCTTGGTTTGCTTCGCAATTAATTCGGAGGTGCACGAGTTTCCCAAATTTGTCAATATTAACTTTAGACATTATGATTTGTAAGTTTGGAGCCCACCTTCACAAATCCCCATTCAATTTATTTGCGATAAAGGAAGCTACATATGTGCATCTTTTTTCTCAGCTCCAAAGAAAGCCTGCGAAATAAAAACAAATAACACGTGACTAGCGCGCTTACACTCTATGATTGTGCTGCTCTCAATCGTGGTTTCAGTGAACGAAACCAGTCACAGCAGTGACTTGGTGGTCAGGCTGATGTTGGCAATTGTTGCAGCGAGCTCGCTGCAATTTGCACTGTCACATGTGATGATTGGCTGATGCGGGTGAAGAAACCGTCGCAGACATACCAGCCTGCCGCTGCAACTGGGCTGTGGAGCCACGGCCACAGTCGATTTCATTAATTTAAAAGCATGACTTGAGAGCAGCACAATCGTGGCGCAGGAATGTTTCAGTCGTGATAGTTTTTGTATTTGGCGAGCTTTATTTGGAGTTTGAAAAAATATATATGAGGTAGGCTTTCCTTACCACAAATAAATGTAATGGGGTTTCTAAAAGTGCTCTCTTGCTCTCTAACTTTGCAAATTATATTGGCCGAAAGTCAACATTTAGTAATTTAGAGAATTTAACTTAACCATTGACTGCAAACAAAAACTGCCTATGGCATACAAGACAGCTGGCAGCTGTATGCAGTGGTTTTCCTGGCCTACCTGAAATGTATTCTTGTTTAACCCTTGGCTAAATTTAGCTGGGATGCCCTGTATATGTCATGTGGTATTTCACATTAACGGAAAAGAGAAAGACCGAGGGCAAGCTTATCAGCTGCCTCTTTCCGCTGAAGCTGGGAGTGGGCTGGTGTCCATATTAGCCGGATTATTCTGCAATAAAAACAGGGAAAAATGTTTGCTTCTATTCGCTGCACTGAACAGTGCAACAGAAAACACAGAAAAGCTTGAGCATTCCTAATTTCTAGGTGCAGACATTTTTGAATGTCCAGTATAAAAATTCAATTTACCCACGATTGATACAATATCTAACTGCACAAATATTCTGCACTATGTATGTAAATATAAAGATAAAGAAAAAAATGTTACAAATGCAGCTTTTCGTTTTCTTGGCTTCAAAAATAGGCTATGTAATTGTATAAAGAAAAAGCTTTCAGTAAATCTGCGTATCATTTTTATTATTTGCATGTGACCACTTTGGCCACGTCACAGTCTGTTGCGTTGCGGAATAAATTAGGTCAGCTGAATTTTTCACAGCATATTCTTCGCTCCCTGCCACCAAGATTCTTGGAAATGCGTGCAGGAAAGGGTCACCATCAAGGAGCTTGACTCATTGACCAAGAAATTTCAATTTCTTATTGGTGCAGTCATGGAGGTCACAAAAGTGGGCAGTGACATGACTGTGTCCACTGCCATGTTCCTCGATGGCAATTCAGAGATCGTCAAAGACATTGCTGCTGCTGGATTTCTGGAGGAGTCCTTTGGATGGCCGCTTGCTGCAGCTTAGTCATTCATCTAGACGGGAAAAGATTAGAATGTGAAGTAACAGCTTATAAGGATGCTAAATGTTTTTCTGAGAGTGTTTATGTCAAAGAACCACCTGGTTGATTAATTATATGTGCGCCAAGTGTGAATGTTATAATAGGTTTAGTTCTGCTAATGGAGCAACCCCTCGAAACATATTATGCAAAGCCCTATACTGTGGCCCCTCTCACCACCTTAGTTGCTGGGGATATTAAACCCCAAGAGTCAAAATCAAACCAAATCTATCTTATCTTTCATTACTGCCTGGTGTAGTAACAAAACATGGTAAGTACATAGCAACTATAGTGTTAAAGTTTACCCAAGGGAATTGTTGATGCGATGATATTTTTAGAACGAAATATGTTTATCAGCGTGACATTATTTTACATCGTGTTAAAACTATGCTTGCATAGTTATGTAAAAATATTAGCAGAGTAAAAAAAAAAATGATAAAGAAAATAGAAAATCTGGGAATATCATCGCAAAAAAAAAGTTTATTAGCAACAAAATGCAACAATCCTCATAAAAATCCGAGAAGCCATTGTTGTGCGAATGCAGTCTGCAAACAGAGCAGCAGTCAAGTAAAAATTGCAGAGGCTGAGGCCGATGCAATTTTTATATCTGTGCATTTATTTTTCCCCAAAGACACACGGCTCAAAGAGGTGGATCATTTCGGTGAAACAAGTTTTCCAACCTGTCGTTAGCAGTGGCACCGAAGCAGAGGTATTCACCATAATCGCAGAGATTTCAGTCAGTTTTTTGCTATCCTTTGGCACAAATCAATTTTTAAGAGCCACTTCTGGGCTGTTTTCTTACAGTACGACAAAGAAAACAGTGCAGATTGCAAATCTGTTTCCTAAAATTAAAAATTTTTCTGACTTTTGTGATTTAATCCTCTTAAATAAAAATCAGAAAAGAAAACATAGGAAATAAAAACATGTTCTACTAAACAAAAGCTAGAAGTTTAGTGATTCAAGATGCAGATCGCATCCCAATACGCATCCCAATAAAGGTTACCAGTCAGCATAATGGGAAGGACGGTACAGAAGAATTGCTGCATTATAGTTGTGCTGGAGTAATCTTTCACTAACCCAACTAACAAGTTAGCAGAAACGAATGGACTGACATTTGACAACCAGGTTAATACTTGTCAGATCACTGTATGATACAAAAGCTAGAGGCACTGTAGGCAGTCAATCCTCCTCCTCTTTGTTATCAATACACTACGAATGTCCTGGCTCCATCCCTGGTGAGCAGCCCGATGAAGGAATTTCTCGCGTCAAAAAGGTCAGTTCCTTGCCTTGGGAGGTAGACTGGTGTGTATTTTTGTGCTGGAAGATCTCTGGAAGCGTCAGGCGCAGTTCCCTGTTGCACTCTTTGCAGAAGTACACTTTCTTCGAGGCATCGTTTGGACGTTCCACCTCCTCTTCTGGCTGGGGGCTTCCTCCAGCACCTGCACAAGTAACAGTAGCCCAACTGGGCATCAACAAATCTAGCACAAGTTTTTTACAGCACCTATAAACGTGGCCTAGCCCTGCTCAGCAAGACTACCCAGATACGAACCAGACTGTGGCACCTGCGTTTCGATGGAGCCGAAATGTAAAAGGTCTGCGTGATGTCGGCGCCAGTTAAAAGAACCCAAGGCAGTATAATTTATTGCAATACTTACTTGCACAGCAGGTATTTGGTTTTTTTTTTACTAAATTATGGCAGCCAGCACTCGAAGCTAACTCATACCTGGTATGAATATAAGCTTCCGTGGTAACCTAATAACTGTTTGATTATTTGCGCATACTTGGCTGCGTCTACTAACAGAAGCCACAAGCAAAGCTATGGAGTCGTGCTCCATTTTTGCTTAATTAACCCTTTGACTGTTCTTTCCGTACGGGTACTGTGGCCGCATCCTGTCCCGCGGTGTTTTTGCCGTTCGAATACTGTGCTGAGCGCATAGCATGTAAAAAAATTTGACGCTGGGGTGAATTTTTTTCTGAATATTCGGCAGTCAAAGGGTTAAACGTTCCTCAACACTACCAAAGCCTTTTGCCGAAACTAACACCATAATAGTCCTCACGCTGAAAGGTCCTAAACTACAAACTACGCCCTTAAAAATTTGGAAAGCATGACACGGGCTGCATAACTGTAGCAAAAAGTATACTATAGGCAGTATTATGAACACTGCATGAACTTCTGGAAAACTCTTAAAGTACTAACTGGACTATTGTAGAATGATTCCTAAAATTTCTGAGAAAAACAAGCAAAGTGATTACTCTTGCAAGGATAATAAAAATCTATTTCCTTGCACATAAATTTCAATTTCTGCAGTTGCGTGACAGTGCTCAAAGCAAGGGACTGCACACACGGTTGAGATCATTGGTTAACTATAAGGGGCTAACCAAACACTAGACACAATCCAAACAGCACTGACCAGAAAAGTTTAGAACTCAGCATATAACCAATTCTCACAGAGAAGGCAAATTTAAACGCAAAGCCGAAATAAATCCGTACCAATGGCACGTGCCGTTTGTCGGGCAATCTGCCCAGGACTTAAGCCCTAGACAACGAAAAGTCATCCAGTTTTTCACATCTGAAGACTGAAGTTAGTCTGCTGAATTTACCCAGCTGTCCACATGAATTATGCACAGGTAAGTGAGTTAAGGCTGGCAGTACCTTTGGTGATCTCACTGTCTTTGTCACAGGTGTCCAGGTGGATAACAGCATCCATGACAGCTAGAGGGAGCTCCTTGTCACACAGGGGACAGTGACATGTCTTGTTCATCAGCATCTCCTCAGGCAGGCTCATTTCTTCCAAGCTATCACAAAAAGCGACAGCACAACTCAGTAAGGCATCTTTAAACTTGAGGGTAATATAAAACATTGGGCAAGGATTAGGCTGATTTCTATCACAGACTTCAAAAAGGGACAGTCTTAACAGCTCTTAGTAAAAGTAAAAATAAATAAATAATAATAATAATAATAATAAACATTAAGAACCGTTGTCATGGGTGCTAAGTTGCTGAAGGGGTGCCCCTCACCTTATCATGTGAATGGCTGTGAAAAAATAAACAAAAAAAAAAAACAACCTCTGCAGTCTGTGCTTTACAGGAAACATAATTCAGTAGCTGTCAGCTAAACTAGTTGAGGGTCGCAAGCTAATATAGAAGAAGTTACGTCACCTAGTCACATCAGTTCTGTTCAGCCATTCAGTGACGTGCTTTCCGGTCTCCCACTATCACATATCTACTCATCAGCCACAGTGATAACCCAGGCTTCCAAAATCTCTCGCGTCACCATGTTGTCTGTTCAGCAGCGTTTTTCATCAGATTTAGCCAGGCTGTAATCAGCTCCTTCTTTTTCTGAATATTTTTCTTTGCAATTGGTCACTACGGGCAATTCATTTTATGAACACCACTGCTTTGGAACCAAAATGCACACATTAACAAGGCACAACTTTATTCACAAGAGAGCCTACGATTACAACTGGCTACGATTAAGAGAATGATGGTTTGTATACATGTTCATGCCTGAACTGTGAAAGAAGGCGTCAGGTGTGGCGTCATCCTGAGACGCACTGTGCGCGCCCGTCCTTTCCCTCACCCAGCTCTCACAGAAGTCATGTGACCATTCTGACTGTGTATATATATTGAATGGCAAAACATTAAAGGAGGTCATTCTTGGTCAGCATACCACGAGCATCTGTCTGCTTATCTGAGATCAGGAACCGAAACAAACTCAAGGTGATTTCTGTATTGACTTCTCACAACTATTTTCTGCTTCTTGCTCTGAATATCTTGCATACGTTTTTATGGCATACATTTCTAATGGGTGTTTACTCAGGTCAAATAAAACTAGTTTAGCAGTACACAGTGATCAACATTGATAAGATAGCAGGGAGATAACACAGAATAAACGTAAAGATATAGCATCGATGTCATTGTAATAGGTAACAGTTGACCGAAGAAAGCAACTGAAATTAATTGAGCAGTGCTCTACCAAAGCTACAGTAACAAAGACAAGAAAAGGTCATATCATACCACCCAAAGGTGAAGTAGCTGCTTATGAAGACTCCTCCTTTCCTTGGATTCACTTTAAAGCGGTCCTCGGGTAAGCAGTCCTCGTTTTCTTGAGCAAGTGCCCGAAAAGCTGCAATATCAAGACTTGCTTTTGAGTGGGTGCAGGGAATACAGGTCGAAATAGGCAACTCACACCTGACGACAACTGCTTCGGGTACAAATTATTATCTGTAGTTTGAAAGATGCTAAAAGTTTTAGAATTTATCAAGGATCATACCGTAAATACACAGCGAAAATTACCATCCTCCCAGATGCTTAATTAGGCGCATTACTTTATGTCGAGACCTCATATCCGCATTGTGTGACTGAATGCAGGTTCCGGGGTCTCAGTTATAGTACTGCTTTTTTCCCTCAATATTGCCAGATCTAGTTATCTAAACAAATAAGCCCACAGTAAGCAATTTAGCGCACTTAACTTAGCAAAACACGAAAAAGAAAATTCGCACTGACTGCAGGCGTATCAGGGCTACCGTAAAACGGTCAAGAGTCAATCTTGAAAACGATTTCTTGCATTAATTTCTGCGGTGAAAGGAAGTGGCGTCCCTGTGCTGTGCGATGTCAGTGCACTGCACATCAAAGATTCCCAGGTGGTTGAAATTACTCCGGAGCCCTCCACTATGGCACCCCTTTCTCTCTTTCCGCTTTCACTCCCACCTTTCTCCCTTCCCTTACTGCACGGGTCAGGTGTCCACAGAACAAGTGTGACAGATACTGCGCCTTTCCTTTCCTGTGAACCAAATATTATTTTTATTATTATTAATTTCCCACATCTGGGTTGGAATAGTCTTACGAATGATTTTGCATAATTCGGCACTTTTTTTTAGGGCATACACATTTGTATGCACCGTGCCTTGTGTACGACAATTTGACAGCATTTATGTTGCAACTGGATACAGTGCATGAAGGAGATGTTTTATAATCCCTGACTGCATGTAGACGTTGAAGTCGCTTCACTGACTGCAATTAACAAGAACACGGCACTTTTTTAAACCATACGAATGAAACCACCATTATCAGGCAAGTATTTAAACACCAAAAGCGGTACACAATCATCTAACCACCTGAAGCTAACCAAAGAAGTGAACTGCAGAAATAATTTCATTTAGTGGCTAATTTTGAGTTGGAAAAAGCAGGAAATTGTTCCCCTACATCTTTGGCTTTCAGCAGTCTGTGGTGTCAATGCAAAGCTGAAATCAGATAAGCAAGGCCTTCTGCGCTCATGCCAGCTTTGCAGGAACTGTTTGACGTCACATGCTCGGTGAGAAAAAGAGAGGCAAAAGCCAGACAGGTGCGCTTTAAGTGTGAACAAGAGCATCCCTACCCTGCGCTCCAGAGTAGAGATGCTTCACGTCAGCTGGCAAGAGGCGCTTCACCGTATAGGGGATTTCCGTCTTCAGCACGGCATCATATCGCTGTCTCAGCTGCTTCTGCATCCGCCTTACCTCGGGGCTGGGGTCTTTCTTTTGGTCAGAAGACAATGTCTCTGTGAGGAAGAAAAAAGAAAGGAAAACTACATGAAGGATAACTTTCATTGTACAGAAAAAGAAGTCTCCAGAGAATGGAGAGGTCACAAGTTCATAGGAGAGACAGCAACAAAGCTCTCACGAAAGGTACCATGAGATAAGCCAGCGTATCAAAAACATCATAACTTAAGGGCCAAGGGTACAGCCGAAAGAAATGCATATGGTACGCTAAATAATGGAACCAAGTGATATGTCCACATTATTTAAAATCCAAAGCATCAGATGCTTGCTGCATAATTAAATGAAACAAAGCCTATAACACCCTATCAGCATACCATGGTTCTGATAATGTGTATTCTGAAGCATTCCTTGATGTCTTTCACCAAACTTTTACTCTCAGTTTGTGGGATTCATTTTTCCACCAGGGAAATTTGGGGGCCTTAGTCCCAAATACAATGTGAAAATAAGATCCCCCCCCCCCTCCCCTTAATGTTCTTATGTGAATCCACATTAGGAACACTGTAGTTGCGCCATTGTAAAGCAACCCGTTTCTTAAATTTGGAAATTTGAACTGCAAGAGAGAGTAAACTTACTATCAAAACTGAGGCATGGCATCGCCAGTAAAGGTGAGACAAATGAGACATCAGGGGAGCTACGGCATTGCTATTACTTTGTGTTATGGCTTAGAATATAATCACAAAATTTTAATTAGGTATGTAATTATGGTACCTTAGTATGTGTTCACAGTGCTAGTATTCGGTAGAAGCACTTTATTATACCTCAGCTAAGTGACAACTAGCTACGGTGTATATTCGAAGCTAATATTGCAAGCTTTATTGAACTTTTATGATATGAAAATGATTGGAAAGTTTTATGACGGTAAGAACAGGTTGGAAGCAGTTATTATTTTGTAGCGAAAGCTACAATGCGGTAGGTTTTAGAGCTGTCAGCGTAGCACCTTATTACTGTGGCACCGTAAAGGAATCGTAAAAGAAGAAGAAGAGGAAGAAAAAGAAGGAAAAGAAGAAGAAAGAGAAGAAAAAAAAAGAAGTAAAAGAAGAAGACAAAGAAGAAAAAGAATGAAAAGAAGAAGAAAAAGAAGACAAATAACTCAGTAGTTGGTAGAGGCAGACGACAAGATCGAGTTGCTAGGAAAGAAAGTTAGTTCAAATGCTGTGACAGCGGTGTGCCCCCAGTTCTACATAGAGACGATTTCATACCACTAGAAGTCTTCTACACCCAAATGAGAATGGTTATGACGAGAGGCAAGGGGTGCTCATACGTGAAGTGATTCCCCTGTGGCATAAATAAAGCTGAAACCATAGAGCAAACCATTATGTGCAAAAGCCATGTCTTTGTTTTCAAGCTGAACCTAAGCGTAGCCATGCAGATTGCTTTCACGTAACTTCAGGCTTAACCACAAGCTAAACCACCGCTAATTTTTTTTTAAATCTCAAAGGAACTGAAATCTTGAATACTCACTGTGCAATTGCTTAACGTAATATATATGCGAATTATCTGCTTAAGATTATACCTGAAGCGAGAGATTATCTATAACACTTCTAATATACACGAAGTATAGGAATTCAGCTTATCAGAAAACGGACAAGAACAAGAATAAGCAGTTAACGACAAACACTACTTCACCGCAACCATGGTGCACAGAGATAATACTTCTGTTCGCAGTCCCGCCTATATTTTATTCTGAATACATTGCCATTGTCCCGTGTGCTCTTTATCATTTTTTTTGCTTGGCTGACTTCCAGAGAAGCAATGGCACAGTGACTATTCAGAATTTCAATTCCTCTGATATTTTAAAAATAACTGCTTTCAACCTTTTTTTAATCATGAAAATTCGGTGAAGCTTGCAAAATTAACTTCGAATATACACCATAGCTGTACAAAATTACGACAGCTGTTTTTTGACTTGCCCACTAATGTTCTTTACGTGAATTTCAGTGAACAGCGGAAGCAATAATAGTCTGCAAAGAGTCCCACAAGACTGCCTGACGTTTACCAAAAAGGCCTTCTTGTAGAAAAAAAGCACCTAAACATTTGGCGAGCGCTTAAGCTTAAGAGGGCACTTAAACAGAAGTGTTAATATCTCCTGTCTGTGGCTCCCCTAGCAAATTCTTGTTCACATATTTGCATTTTGCTACTCACTAGATCACAAATCCCTCAATTTAAACCTCTACTAACTCACATGTACCCCTCAGTAAACAGTCACAAGCTGCGACACTCTGTGAAAGATTTTTCTGATGCATTACAACGTCTATTCACCTGCTAATATTGTTTTTACGTATGTTTTGTGCCTGTGTGCAGCTAATATTGCATAATTTTATTCTTTTCATTATATACTAATGTGAATTCACTCCTGCTTGGGCCGAGCAATGGCCTGCAGTATGTTGAAATAAAGTAAATAAAATAAATAACCCAACACGGATATAAACCCCCCTTAACCAAGCCTTATGAATGTTCTTATTTTCACTCACAAACACCACCGATGCTGACAACGCCAAATGCCAGTTCTTGCAATGTCCTCGAATTAAAATGAAGTGATGTTGTCACAAAGAAGAGGGGTCGAAATAATTGCTCAGTAAGACTCCAGTCTACATAACACGACATGCACCGACCATACCTTCAAGCATGTGAGCAACCAGTTTTTCATAGAGGCTCCGCGCGACGAGGACCTTCAGCAAGAGTTGCAATGCTTCCTCTGGGTCGGGGAAAGTCACTTCAACAAATTCGTCAAACACCAGCCTTGGGGTAGAAAAAGAGCATAAAAAAAAAATCAACAGATAGATGAACAACACCAGCTGGTTTATAATACGCACATATACTTGCAACAAATGCAATTAGAGCTATACACCTACCACGTGCATCTTTAACAGCTGACATACATTCTACTGGATAACATTGTAACCCTAGCTTTTTTACACCCGAGAAATTTTTTTATATATTATAATTAGGGGTGTGCGAATATTCGAAATTTTCGAATATCGAATCGAATATCATAATATTCGATTAGTTAAACGAATCAAATAGTGGAAATTAAAAATTATTCGAAACTGTTCGAATATCTTCGCAAATTTTCGAATAATTTTCGAATACTTTTCGAATAACTGGCACGAATTAACTTCTCAGTTACCTCCGACCATTCTCGCGAAGGCAGCGTCAGCTCCGAGCAGGCACAGCTTGCTGCCGCAATAAACCTACGCAAGAAGCAGAGATCACCATTTTAAAGAGCCTACACGTCGCCTACAGGGAGCCTACACACAGTCAGCGTGGCCGCGACACGGTCCATTCGCATGAAAACATTCTTAAAGATTGGACATATCACGAATCGCGGAGGCAATTTCTCGTAGTCGTGTCATAGTTCACACGTCTCTAATCTGCCGAGAAGTAACGCTACGTGTTTATTCCCTGAAAATTTCATTCACTTTCATCATCAATAGTTGAGGTTAAGTTTATTATGCTAGTGGCGCATGACATGAGAGTTGCATGAATGTTGTCAGCTCATGCCCATACATCTCTCCACTATACATCTCAGGTCGCCTAGCGCCAGTTGTAATCGCCTAGCGCCAGCTAGAGGAGAGCACGCGAGCTAATTGAGAAAGAACGAAAGCAACGAAAGTCACTGAAAAGAAGAGGACGATGAGGAGATCGTGCGCTCGGTGATAACTAGTTCGAAGAGCCAACAGCAGGGGAAGCGCAACTCTGTGGCCTCGGGTTACGCGGACGCAAGTCGGACGAAAGCGTCGCTCAGCCATTCGTATACTCTCTGATATATTGTATCATGCAATCTAGTTCACTAAATAAACTCGTTGAAACGTAATTGTTGTAGATAAAAACAACCAGCAACTGACAATGTGCGTAGAGATTAATAGTTGCGCCCTCTAGAGGAGATCAGCGTTTTCCCGTCAGATCTATTACTCCACGAGTTATAGCGCTCTACCGCAGCGCTATAACAGCGCTATAACGAATAGTAGAGCGCTCTATAGCGCTCTACTATTCGATTCGTATTCGATTCGCTGCTTTCACTATTCGATTCGTATTCGATTTGCTTTTTAGCTACATTATTCGTATTCGATTCGATAGCAAGAGTGCACTATTCGTATTCGATTCGGTTTGGAAAAAGTACTATTCGCACACCCCTAATTATAGTGACTGCTTCCCAAAGAATTATCCTTTGAAGTGTAAATATCCAAAGAGAAAACAAAATGACAAGGCTTTTGAAATTCATAAAGGAGTAACCCAGCGTTGCAAAGAAAATATTCCATCCACTTAGATTCTCAAATCTACGGTTTCTATTGAGAACATACAAAAAATGCGTACATTTTAGCATTTTAAAACACTCATTTTTTGCAAATTAAAAAAGGCATTTACAGGAGCCATAACTAAGCCTAAATTAAAACCCAAAGGCATCTATCTTAATTCTTTTTGTGTGTGTGTTCATGTGTTCATTTTGCATTCCTGGTTTGGAATGGCTGTGTAGTAATTTCTGCATAATTATGTACCTATATTAACCTAGTGCCCACATTTATATATGCCGCTATATTATGCCTTTGATCAAGGATTTAAAGCCTTCAGAGAGCTGAACGGTCCTTGTGAATGACCTTGACAGCATACATCAATTGAAATCTTTAATTCTACTCTACGCAGTTCATGCAATACTTCAAGTAACCATGATTTTAACAACCTGGTTCACTTGGGTTGACTACTCCTCCAGTTACGCAACTATGAAATGAACGCCTCAGTATACTCTGCGCCGACTGCTTCCAAGGCTGTAAACAACTTCAGCTCATAACTCCTAGTTACTTGTAGATTAGTGAAGCAAACTAATACTACAACTTTACAAATATTTACAAATTAAACTGGATAAGTGGCGACACCTACCTGGTCACTGTCATGCTAGAGTCTATGGCAGAAGAGACCAGCAACAGCATCTGGACACACTGCACCCTCAGGCAGTTCAGTAAGTAGGGCTTGGTCGTTTCCAGCAAGGACCTGTAAAGACAGAACAAGTCACCAGCTAAAGGCTGAGTCCGCTGAAAAGGTCATGCTTAGTAATCAAGCAAAACAAAAAAGTGTTCTAAAAAGCCTCTGGGCACTTTGTTGGCACAAATCCCACACACTATTATGGCATACTTTGCTGAGCATAAAAACACATAACGCGTTACAACTTTTCCATCTAACTCTAAAAGGGCACACAAGCATCAAGCATCATATTTTTTTACTTATGATAATACTGCCCACCTGCACGAGTGCACCTGTCCATTTAGTTAAAAAGAACATGACGTGTCAGCCAGAGAGCATTACTGGTAAACGCACTTCCGGTTCAGGTGAAAGAGGCGCAGTGCTGTCCACTTTCAAGAACAGCACAGAGTTTGAACAAAATTCTCTCGCCCGACGGCGCGTGCACAGAGTGACGTCAAACCTGTGAGCCCTTAATACGGCAATTGAACAGTGGATGCAGATGAAGTTAGGATTGCCACCTTGGTCTAAAAAACAAAGAAACTATGAATGGAAAAATTGACTAACAAGAAAGTATCTGGTCTGCAGTGCCGGTCGCAAAGGTGCTGGTAGTGCCAATAACAACGCACAGCCTATGCACACTTGTCAAGCTGCCCAAATGTTAGCAAGATTGAAAATGCGATACTCTTCAACCATCAAACTGCAAAAACTCGAAAGATCAATAAGAAGGATATGCAGCATTTTAGAGGAAAAAAACTAAACGGTTTTCAAGGAGTGTTAATGGCCTGACATAGTGATTGAAAGAACATCCAGTGATGTTCCGTTCGGTACCTTGGACAAAAAATAATGCCTTCAACACAGTAGCTCATTTTTATTAAGAATAGAAAATGCAGAAAGGCATACACAGTCATGAAACATGCTAGTAATCCATACTTTAAATATTTCTTCTTGTTCACACTTTTTCAGGCTTTGTTCACCACCACAAGATAAGTGATTATGTTTGTTACTAGTTCTAAAAAACAGACTGGACTACAAGATGCTAAAGAAGCATATCAAGAAACATCCCGAAGTTTGCCCGTTATTGCATGGTCAATGGCTTGAAGCTGTGGGGAGGGCGGCTGCTTCCGCGCCCTCAGAACAAAAAGTGGTTCGGGGACCGCCCCGCAAGAGTTCTTGGCTGCTTGGAAGTCATGTTTTTCTTCTTTTTCTGAGTAATTTGTGAGAAGAGATCTGAGAAAGCATTTCGGCACCACTGGCTTTATGATGGAAGAACTTTAAAAAAAATTGCTGTTATCATCTGCGACTAAAATAATCAGATTGGATGGAATTTCCTCATTACGGTGAGGCCAGAAGCTGAATCCATTCAGCCCGGCCAAATGTAAAACTCAAGGATTTCCAACTGCTCTATATGTTCGAGGTCCTTTGATTCCTATATATGACATTTCAGAAATCAAGGGATATTTTTTTTAGTGTTTCACGGACCACTACAAGCCTTGAATAAGGATTGATACTCAGCACGTAGGCTCTAAGAGAGAGGACCAAGTCCAGCTGGTTGGTTTGAGATAAAATAGTGAAGAAACAGATAGTTAGTGGAATCCTTTTGTGCCCCATATTCAAAGTGCAGCATCCCATGCTGTTATAGTGCACAAAAACCATTCTGATTCCTTCCTATAGAAACAATTTGGCCATAGATGAAGCGCTCTCCATTTTTTTAGCCTCGAAGAAACCCCCGATTGCTTTCAAGAAAACCTATGAAACTCCTCACATCTTCGCTCTCATCCCTGAGAATGCATGGAAAATTGGCTAAATTCAACAATAATGCTGTCTCTAGTGTGACAACACTTTCTTCTAAGTGAATGAAAAGGTCCGAAATAAAGCAGGCAGAAGGAAAGGTACAGGTTGAAGAACGCAGAGATTTGGACAACTGGGACACCCGAAGTTCTCCCGGACTACCCACAAGCTTGCCTGCCATTTACTGAACTCAAATTCAAATACAAAGCCCCACTTCTGAGTTGCCGCTACTGCTTGTTCTCTCTCAATTCAGCAAGAAATGATGAGCACTTCCAGCGGCAAAGTTCAAAGTTGAAAGGACATGCTTCTCAGCTCACATGAACGCCACAACTTGGTGCTTTGCACTGACGGGCAGATTACTCCGGAAGTTGGGCACGGTCAGGATGTCCATGTCATCGAGACGAAGCACATCCGCGTGCAACGCGAGGACACTGTTTGGATGGAGCACCACAAACCCTTTGCCCTGCACGCAATGAGCATGCAGTCCGGTAAAAGCTATTCAAATCTTCAGTTAAAAATGCATTCAACCTTCATGCTTTTACCTATCACTGGTTAAACATTGCATGTAATAAAACATCATGTAACGGGAGTGATAAAAACAAATTCTCCTTGAGAGAATCCGCATACATATGCTCAATATGTTATTCTAATAAAGTGACCAGTGATCGAAACAAAACAATTTCGAAACAAAATAGATATGTGGCCGTGGGTGTTGTAGCAATTTAAATCTTTTCTGCACTCATTGAAAGTCAGGTGACCCACATTTCATTCAAAATATCAAATACACAGCTACATCAGCTTCTACTGTTTTCCTGTAGGAACAGCTTCTAGTATGTCATGTATTGTGGAATCTCGGAAGATTATTTGTTTTCTAAGAGAGGATTCTCTGAAGGTTCTTTTTTTCTACAAATGTGCAAAACCATATTATTGCACAGTTTAAGAAAATAAAAACAAAAAATTGAAGAATAAGTAAAAACAAGAGAGGAAGCCATGCTAAGCATACCTTAGTGTGAAACAGCTGGTCCGAGTCTCGTTTGTACGAATTGTGGTCGTCTGATATGGCGATCTGTGGGTACACTCCAGCGCACAGGATCAGCTTCATCAGGCTTAGGTCGTGGAAGCCAAAACTGCGGCTGCGGCGCAGAAATTCCTGGTTTGAAAGAAAACAGGCAAGAAAGAGTGCAAGCGATTTCAGCCCTCTGTTCCCTCAAGTGACTGGAAGCCACTTGAAAATGTTGGTTTTCAACAACGCAGAAAGAAAGGAAAAACAGAAATGCGCTTACGATGAAAGCGTGGCAGCAGCGAGAAGAGGTACAAATAATTTCGAGCAAGTGCCCAAACTGCTTCAGCCTTTTGCAGTGAAATTCCAAAGGGAAGAATTTCAAAACTCCCCACTAACATCAACTCTCCATATTGTAAGGTAACGCGAAGGTCGGACTTGGGGAATCAGGCTTTATTACAGACCTGAAGCCTTGGTCGCACACTGCAGCCAAACACACTCCGCGATGACGATGGGTATCTACAAGAGGGAGCAGGATGAAGATGAAGCAGCACGTTCAGCAGTGTGGAAGATGAAGCGCCACACAGTGCTCACACTATTTCGCCCGCGCAGTTCAAGCGGCCAGCCTGGCCGCAATTAGTCCGCAGGATTGCGCCGAATAAAAGGTTTCATACGTGAAACGTGGACAACTTCAGTGCCACGGTAACGACAGTCCGGAGGAGGGTAAACAGGGGAGACGCGATAGTTGACAGGGGAGGTTTTTGCAAGAACTGTGTAAGGACCAATGTAACGGTGCTGTAACTTGTCACAAAGGCCAGGAGTGCGTAATGGGGTCCAAAGTAACACCTCGTCGCCGGGACGGAACGAAACTTGGCGATGGGTTGCATCATAGCGGTACTTGCGGTCTTCCTGGCTAGCTTCCGTGTTGACGCGAGCAAGCCGGCGTGATTTGGCGACTCGGGAAAGGAACTGGTCAGGAAGAGAGGATGAGGAACTGGCATGTGTAGAAAGAAAAGAGGCGTCAAGAAAGGTAGCGGGAGAACGGCCGTAGACGAGGAAAAACGGGGTGTAACCTGTGGTCCGCTGTACAGCCGTATTGTAGGCGAACGTAACAAAAGGAAGTATTACGTCCCAGTTTCGGTGGTCCTGGTCGACATACATAGACAACATGTCAGAAAGCGTGCGGTGGAACCGCTCAGTCAACCCATTGGTCTGCGGGTGATAGCTGGAGGTCAATTTGTGATGTGTGGTTGAGGCCTCAATAACTTCGGCTACAATCTTCGACAGAAATGTCCGACCACGATCGCTGAGAAGCACTTGAGGGGCCCCATGGCGCAGTACGAGCGATTCCAAAAAGAAGGTCGCGACCTCATGTGCTGAGCCATTAGGCAGGGAAGCGGTCTCAGCGTAGCGTGTTAGGTGGTCGACGGCGGTGACGATCCAGCGATTACCTCGTGCGGACAATGGAAGTGGCCCGTATAAGTCTATGCCAACAACGGCAAAGGGAGTAGCAGGGCAAGGTAGCGGCTGTAGTAGGCCAGCAGGAGGAGAAGTGGGCCGTTTGCGGCGCTGACATGGCAGACAAGAGGCGACGTATTTTGCCACACTTGAGGCGAGGCCTGGCCAGAAGAAACGGGCTTTCACGCGGTGGTAAGTTTTATGAAAGCCTAAGTGACCGGCTGTAGCATCATCGTGGAAAGCCGCCAGGATACGGGTGCGAAGCACTTTCGGAATAACGGGGACCCAACGGGTGCCTTCGGAGCAATAAATATAACGGGAGAGCACGCCGTTGTCAAGTTTGAACTTTTGGAGTTGTCTGCGCATCCTAGCGGTAGGAGGGTGAGAAGCACCGGTGAGAAGGTTGATTAGGGAAATACAGTAGGGATCTGCTCGCTGGTTTGAAATAATGGCGTAGCGATCTGGAGCAGCGGCAAGAGTAGCACAGAAGGTTGGGGCTCTGGACGACATTGGGACGTCGAGGGTGCACGCAGGAAGGCTCGAGGAAGCACTAGGTGGTGATTCTGAGAGCGGGCAGCGGGAAAGAGCATCGGCATCTCGATGTTTGCGTTCCGATTTGAATATGACATCAAAGTGGTACTCCTGCAAACGCAGAATCCAACGGCCCAGGCGTCCAGTCAAATTTTTGAGGGTTGATAACCAGCACAGAGCGTGGTGATCGGTAACGATCGTGAAATGCCGGCCGTAAAGGTAGGGGCGGAATTTCTGAACTGCCCAAACGACGGCTAGGCACTCTTGCTCAGTGATGGTGTAGTTGCGTTCCGCTAGTGTTAGAGTTCGACTGGCAAACGCAATTACCTTTTCCCGAGAAGCGGTATCACGTTGCAGAAGTACGGCGCCGATACCGAGGCTGCTGGCATCGGTGTGAAGAATGGTGGCAGCAGTGTCGTCGAAGTGAGCGAGAACAGGGTCCGAAGTGAGGGCATTCTTTAGGGTTTGGAAAGCTTTTTCGCATTCTTCGGACCAATTGAAAGTAGTACGGTCTGTAAGGAGGCGGTGGAGCGGTGCAGCAATGGTAGCAAAATTTCGAATGAAACGGCGAAAGTACGAAGACAGGCCAAGGAAACTGCGTAGTTCCTTAGTCCGCTGAGGGCGTGCAAAGTTCAAAACTGCAGCAAGCTTGTCAGGGTCGGGTCGAATGCCATCGCGGCTGACGAGGTGGCCCAGGATCTTGATTTCTTTCTTGGCGAAATTACACTTTTTTGTGTTCAGCTGGAGACCGGCGGATGCCAGGCACGTTAATACTTGATCAAGGCGGCATAAATGATCAGAAAAAGTCGCAGAGAAAATAACTATGTCGTCCAGGTAGCACAAGCATGTTTTCCACTTAAGTCCTCTAAGAACAGTGTCAATCATGCGCTCAAACGTAGCGGGGGCATTACAAAGTCCAAAAGGCATGACACTGAATTCGTAAAGCCCATCGGGAGTAGCGAATGCGGTTTTTTCTTTGTCGGCTTCGTGCATCGGTATCTGCCAGTAACCGGAACGCAAATCCAAAGTGGAGAAATATTCGGCGCCCTGAAGACAGTCGAGGGAGTCGTCAATTCGTGGCATAGGGTAAACATCTTTTCGAGTGACTTTGTTAAGTGCGCGGTAATCAACGCAAAAACGCACGGACCCATCCTTTTTTTTGACCAAGACGACCGGAGATGACCAGGGGCTAGCTGATGGCCGAATAATGTCTCGCCGGAGCATATCATTCACATTATCTTCTATGATTTTACGTTCTGATAAGGAAACACGGTAAGGGCGGCGGCTAACAATAGAAGTACCTTCTGTAATAATGCGGTGCTGTGCAGAAGACGTTCGGCCCAAGGTCGGAGAAGTGACATCAAAGAAGGCTTGGTGTTTTCGAAGTAATTCCTGCAAAGCTTGGCGGTGAGTCGCAGGAAGGTCAGGATTGATGGTGCCAAAGAGAACAGAGAGAGAAGCATCGGAAGAAGCTGCTGGTGAGGAAGAGGGGGCGGTAAGGGTGGTGAGGGACACCGGGTGAATGTCCAGGACACAAGGAAAACATGTCCCTTTAGTCAGCACAATGGGCTCTGGGGAAGTGTTCGAAGCAGCGACAAGCGCTGTGCCATGCTCAAACCGAACAAGACTTGGTGGTAGCGCGATTCCGCGGGTCAGATGGCGATCAGAAGGCACGATTAGCACATCTCCGTTATCAATGTCAGTAGAAGTAAGCGCGACAAGTTGTTCGCATCCAGGGGGCAACACTGAGTTAGTAGCGGCAAGCAGGCGATAACGGGGCTCGGGAGGTTCAGAAGACGGATCGCTCTCGTTCATGTAAATGACCCTGTCGCGACACGAAATGCTGGCTGATGCGGCAGACAGAAAATCCCAGCCTAAAATAATTGGGTGAGCGCACGGTGACATCACGGCAAATTGTACATGGTGGCGGACACCATCAATAAAAACTCGCACAGTACACTTTGCAGAAGGCCGAATTATTGCACCATTAGCTCCGAGGAGTTCAGGTCCATCATAAGGCGTTTTCACTTTTCGCAAGCGGGAGCACAAGTCAGTGTGTATCACAGAAACAGCGGCGCCCGTGTCAACCAAAGCCTCAACAGATAATCCTTCAACCCGCACTAAAATAATATTCCAGGGGCATTCCGGAGGATTTTTGGGATGGCCGAAGAGTGCAGTTTTCCCTCCTAAAACTGCAGTGGTCAGTTTTCCGACAGGCGGGGGGTCGTCAGAGAAGCTTGACGGAGAGGCGAGGTGGAGCGGCGAAAAGGCGAAAGAGAACGGCATCTTGAAGGCCTGTAACCAGCAGGCGGAGCGGGGCTTTCTGGCGGGGGTGATGAACGTCGGGGATAATCAGGGAATGAACGGTGGTTAGAGCCGGAAAAGCGAGGAGGGTAGTCTGCTTCAAATGATTCGTAGCCGCGGCGTTCATTCTGGAGCCTGCGACGACAGAAGCGGGAAATATGGCCTCGGTACCCGCAGTAATAACACACAGGGCGGGCTGGGCGCCAGTTGGGGTAGTATGTCGGCGCCGCGGCAGGTGGTGCCAATGCAGCGACATGAGCAGTGGTAGGCGCCGGTGGCGTAGGCGCTCCAACTGCGGGCGGCAAGGACGTGATCTGGGCGTACGTTGGCACCTGACAGATGGTAGGAGCGACCGATGTTGGCGGGGAATGGGTCATTGAGGCCAGCTCTTCTTTAACAATGCTACGCAGGCCGGCACTTGAATTATGTGGCTCAGATGCAGGGCGGCACAAATTACCTTGAGCCGAGAGCTCTTCACGGAGGTCAGCTTCGGCAGTGAAACCAAATGAAGTGGGATCAGGCTGCAGGCTTATTGACTGTAGTTCGTCAAGGCGTTGACAAGTCGATATGATGGCGTCAATTGTGGTTGGGTTCTGCACGGCCAGGGCGTTATAGGCGAGTGGACCAATACCTTTAAGGACGTGCCGAACCCGCTCGGCCTCTGGCATGGTGGCATTTATGCGCCGACAAAGTGCGAGAACGTCTTCGATATAAGAGGTATAGGTCTCATTGGACCGCTGAAGTCGGGCTTCTAGCTTCTTCTTGGCGGACTCCGTGCGAACAGTAGGAGCGCAGAAAATCTGGCGTAACTTTTGTTTAAAGGTAGCCCAATCCGGAATCGTCGACTCATGATTTAGAAACCACGTTTTGGCCACATCCGTCAAATAAAAGGACACATTAATTAATTTAAGAGAATCGTCCCATCGGTTGAAAGCACTGACCCGGTCGTAGCTGTCGAGCCAGTCATCAGCGTCGTCGCCGCGGAGACCGGCGAACATCTGAGGGTCGCGCTGACGGCTACTGACAGTCCAAGTGGCAAGGGGAGCTGGAGTCGAGTTGGTAGCAGTCGGAATAGCGGAGTGGCCCTCTTGTGTCATGACGATGGTGGTCGGGATCAAACGGCGGCCAGAACGAAGCTCCAGGTGGATGCAGGTGACGAAGCAGCGGGGAAATCAAGGCGCACCTCCACCACGTGTAAGGTAACGCGAAGGTCGGACTTGGGGAATCAGGCTTTATTACAGACCTGAAGCCTTGGTCGCACACTGCAGCCAAACACACTCCGCGATGACGATGGGTATCTACAAGAGGGAGCAGGATGAAGATGAAGCAGCACGTTCAGCAGTGTGGAAGATGAAGCGCCACACAGTGCTCACAATATACTTAAATACAACATGAAATAAGGCGATTATTCTTTATGCGGGCAACAGCTATGCCTGTTTCGCATAGCTCACATAGCTTTTCGTGAGAAAAAATTACTATTTGACAGAAAATAGGCATGGTGATGCCAGGAAACGAACAGAAATGCTGCAGTATAAGTTCCAGAAACAAATGACAATGAAGAAAAGGGGGGAAACTATGCTCATGAAACGTGCACTAGCAAGCAGTGACCATGGAAAGGTAAGGTATCTGTCCAGCAGTGGGTACACCTACCTGGACTAGGGCAGGATCCTGCTGCAATCTGAACTCAACGTCCTTGATGTCGATCTCTTCCTCTTCCTCGTCGTCGTCCCCCCGGTGGCCAACATGCAGCACGCGCTTCTTCCGCGGTGCTTTCTGTAGCTGCCGGCGCAGGTCCCTCAGCTGCTTCTTCTCTCCATGACGCTGGATTCGTGCAACGCTGTCCATGACCTCCACTTCGCTCTCCATCAGGCCCACTTCCTGAGAACATCACCAAGACCATTAACAAGGGTGGTAACGAGCCTATACCATAGCCACGAGAATATGTAACTACACAAGGAGAAGACCTCACCACAGTAGCTCAGTGGTTAAGCGCTCGACAGCTGAGCCCAGCTGCGGCAGCGGAGGCGACAGACAAGGTGCCCTTGTATTGTGTGATGTCTGTGCACATTAATGAACCTTAGGTGACTGAAATTTCCAGGGCCCTCTACGATGACGTTTCCCATAGCCCGAGGCTCTTTAGGATGTTGAACCATATCAATCAAACGAAGAAACAGGAATGTCAACAAGAGCAACCTACACATAAACACAACTCCAGTCAATTCTTTCTTCGTTTTTATTAAAGAAATCTGTCCTCAGTGTGTGTCCCTTTAGGGTTCCTCTCACATTTCCAAATGTAAATACATACTATGCAAGCGGAAATACTATATAATTAAGGGAAGCAAAAAAAAAAAAAAAAAAGGAGACAGCACACTAGAGCGCGTTCTGAAATAACACGCCTCAGCAAAATGACTCAATTAGCATTCAGACCTTTGTCCTTTCAAAACCGATTCCAATAATTTCCCCATTTAGAACAAACTGTAGCTCTGCGTACAAATCCAGCTGAGCTGTCAAATGATTTCTGTGTAAAACAGGAGTTCTGTGACGCAATGAGAATGTGCGGGCTCCCTCGAATCACATTACTTAAAAATTACTTGAAAGTTTTAACCGCACATTACACAAGAATAATCTGGAGCAGTCTATAAACATCCTATATAACCGCATAATGGCCGGCATGTGATGTATGATACAAGCCATCAGAATGTGAACAAAGTCGAATGCAGACATACTGAACTCGGAGGGGACCGCACATTGTTCAATATCCAGTAATTCAATACATAAAAAAAACTCATAACTAAGCTCATCTGTAACTTACAAGCAAGAATACACTGCAACCATGCTTTCTCCTTATAGTACTGTACTGCCCACCAGTAAGCTGGAAGTGCATTGTGGAGCATGGTCACTTGATTCAATTTTTGAATTTTGCTATTCATTTACTGCATGCACCTGGTATATGCAGAGTTTTATCACTCGTTTGCACGCAGACACTACCATAATTTACTCGCTTTAATTGTGCCGTAATTATTACTTTCGTGATAAATCTGTAAACTTCTACATTTCTGCAGTGTAGGGATGATTACTGACAAACTATTAGAACAAGAACTACTAGAACAAACTACTAGAGTCCAATACCTTACCTGCAACAGGTGCTTGAACTGACTCCGCAACTTGGTCATCTCGTAGAAACGCTGCTCTTCCAGCCCCAGACGCCGGCACCATTTCCGGGTGTCCTCACCATAGCTGGACTTGGATTCAAGCCACTCGTGGTATGCCTTCAGGAGTGTGAACGGGTCGCCATGGTCGGAATCCACACTTTTGCGGGCTGCCTGTGTGTTTCACACCAGTGGATAAAAAGGTACTTCATTAGAGCACTCCACTGACTCATCATCAGTTCTAGGCACTCAATGCATCCCAAGCTTGAGATGCATGCCGGGCTGAATCAAACATGACGAACTGGGCTAGTCAGTTTTGCTTAGCCGAGTTAATATGCAAGAATGCTTACCCCTATTTTAGTTCTGTCATTTGTTTCAAGGCAGTTCAATAATATTCGTGACTCACTGCTATCGTTGTTATCTTTTTATGATTTACAATTCAGGAGCTAATATCGAGCATTCTCAGCTCGTCCGGTCTTCATAATGAATTGTAGAAACATGACAGCCAAATGCTTAATAGATACGTACACGAAAGTGCATCCTTGAGAATGCTCTGCCTTCACAGCGAGGCCTGTATCCTGCCTACACTTAACAATGGTGTCAATTAAGTTTTACTTCATTTTAAAAACAAAATTACGCCATCTAAGAACACATGTTTGCATTATTCGATTTATTTATGCAATAGATTGACATTCAAGGTTGTTCAGCATACTCAGTGCCAAAATTTCGTTTCTGAGCAACTTTCACGTGCCTAAGATGGTGCGACCTTCTGGTGGTTTGAAATGCAATGTAGTTTTGGTACCACCTTCAAAACACCAAATTCACTGATAAAAAATTCACTGATATGCACGGCTGTGCATTGGGAAGAAACAGTGATTTAACCAAGAGGTAGAAGCTGCTTGCAACCTTACACAATGCGTACAATAAACAGTGCTCGAACAATGTAAATGCATGCAACACTGGGACAATTAAACTGACATTCCAACAACTTTAATGGCATTTGACTAAAGAGCAATGTGGAACCCTGATTATATGTCTCCCGTTCAAGCGACTACCAGCATTTTACAACGAATTGGCACGGGCCCGGCAAATCCCCTATAGCGACAGTGCATTAAAAACCTTCATTATATCACGTTAATGCAAACCCCACTTTGTACGAACACCGACGGGAACTGTTCGGAATGACAGATGGTCGTATAGCCCTTCATTGGTAGATATCGCATCACCCCAAGGTGTTCCAAATTGCAATTAAGGCAGGGACAATTGCACGCAGTGTTGCGATCCAGCGTATGATGGCCTATAGCAACAGTTCTGCAGTTCTGCTTACAGCTATGACTCCACGCGTGCGATCTATGGTCGTTAGTAATTACCAATCCTCAATTGGATTTCCCTCCAAAAATGCTGCTACTTTACTGCTCGCAAACAATATTTATGTTGAATAATGCTACTATAAAGGATGCAGAAATAGAGAGGACGCATCAATGATTAACATGTGCAGCTACATGAAGCACCAAGGAAGTTAGGCCACTAACCGAAGCATCAAGGTCTCGAAATGACCGCTGCGTGAACGGAGACTGAATGCTCAGGGCAGCGGCAAGCGAAAGCACTGGATCCACCAGCCGGAAGACGCAGCCGAGGATGAGCACCTTCCCAATGGTGATGTCCACCGGCAGCTGTGCCAGGATTCGGCCCGTTGGCGTCAGCACTTCGTCGGCAGTCAACGCACCCTTCGCGAGACAAAACAATAATATTTAGCTGAGGCCAGCCCAACCTCAAAGGAAATTCACATTATTACAGCAGGACTCTGATGAAGCAAACACTCAAGGAGACTGTACATTGAATTTTAAGCATTCAATTTTTTTAATTTGTTTTGGCGCCACGGAAAACATACTATCTGTAGTGGCCGATTCCTGAACGGTTTTGCAAGAAATTCTGCGCAAAATTTTTATCAAGAATTCTTCAATCAGTGCAGGCAGCCCTTTTTATGGATATTATGATGAGTGAGCGCGGCAGCAGTGACATATCAGCAAAAATGATGTACCGAAAACTAAAACGAATGTTTCCCCACCATACAGTAATTTAGTAATGAGTAGAATCTATTTCAGTTTTCATACTGAAGATTGTTACGGCACATGGATTTACATCTCGTCAGCAAAAGTTTCAATAGATTGTTGATTACCGCTTCAGCCAAGGAGTTCAAAAACACTGTGGTGCCTCCTAATTATTAAAACTAAATGCACCCAAGCCAAGGCAGCATTATTTTTTACCTAAGGGTGCTCTGGAGAGAGTACTATATCTAATAAAACACGATAAGCATGAAATAAAAACCAACCAACACTGCGTACTATTTGAAGAAATCAGCAGTATCTTTCCAAAATGTGGTCATGGGGTGGACTGCACTGATAAGAGCAGCATTCCACCACAACATGACACGTCAGTTTGTCCTATGTGATTTCTCAATGCCAAATTAATATCATAAATCCTCGTCTCTACGATAATGGCATGCTCAAAGACCTTTATATTTCCACCATAACGTCACATAACGGTTTGATTGAAGTTTGGTCCAAGAAACAGTAATGAAATTTGAAATTGATTTGAGAACAACAAAGCGAGCTATGGAAAGGGAAATGATAGAAATAGAAAAAAGTGGTTTAGGGAACAAACAGGGTGCTATTACAGCCGAATTGAAGAAATGTAAATGACGGGCAGAACATATAATGCAGGGAGCAGGTAATCAGTGGATGTTTAGGAAAATAAAGTAAACACCAAGAGAACACAAACATAGTAGACAACAAAAGAGAATAAGGTGGGCAGGTGAGATAGGAAGCATAATGGGACAGGGCAGGCGGAGATGACGCAGGAGAGGGTTAACTTCAGACCAGCATGAGAAATATTTGTCTTGTAGTGGGTGAGTCAGGCAAACGGTGATGTTGATGATAAAAGACACCCAACAAGATAGCCCCATAGCACTGTTTTCTACCTTCATATGCGACTCGCATGGGCTCTCACCAGTCCCCACTCACCTGCTCCTTGAGCGCCTGCACTGCCTCTTCGATGCTCTCCGATGGAGGCGGCTCCAGGAAGGGAAACTTGCGAACGTCCGGCAGCCCCAGGGCCACCAGCTGAAGCAACAGTGAATTGAGGGGCACACGCTGGATCTCGGGGGTCGAGTACGCTGCCAGTGACTCATACTCAGCCTCGGAGTAGAGCCGGAAGCAGACACCTGGCCCTGTCCTCCCTGTGAGTGCAAGTGCAGGACAACAGGTCCTGTGACACTGTCTCGCAGGCAGCATGCAAATCATAGCTTAATGAGCGAAGTGAAAAGTCTCGTTAAAAAGGCAATGTGCATGCTGGCTTTATGTTTCATATTTTCAAGCGTTTCACTTCCTCAGCAATAAAGTGTACTACAGAGCTTTCCTATGCAAGACTGCACATCACCATCTAAATGGGTTCGCAGAGAATGACACCATTTGGCTTACTGTGGTATCCTTCAAGTACCATCACAAAATTCGGTTTGAAAGCCGAAACTAGCCACAGGATTGCGTTTTTGGTATAAAGTTTTAATGCAAAACTGCAAAAATTTTAAGCCGTTGCAACACTTATTGCGGAACAGGTGTGCACTCTTACAATGACGATAGCAGATATGAAGATGGGACAAGGGCTGCAGCCCTGTTCTGGAATTTTCCTTGCCTCTTCTGCCATCACCTCAAACGCCCACATCTATCCTATGGTCGTGGACGAACTAACCTGCCAAACAGTCCTCTTCTAACAGATTTATACCTGTCCTGTTTCCATTGGCAAGGAAAAAGTGAATACTTCATTGCACATTAATTACACATTTGTACTGTATTGCATGAAGATGGCTGTGTGTCATTGGAATCAATTGCACAGAATGATTGACTGTGCACTGTATAATAAATAATCCTGCCCTTACAAAATGGCAGCTGTAAGCTCTGATCTGCAGCAAATCAATTCAAGAAGAAACCAACTGTTCACAAAACATCTGTGTGAGTGCACAGTGTTTCTTTTCCTGCGGGGGGGACAATCCCATTAGCACATTACTCACGAAAAAGCAACTTGGGTCTGTTTTTTGGCTCACTAATCTCGAGTTTATCAATCAATGCGGAATATTATCCGACTCTTAAACAGCCACGGAATAAGAAACAGCGTGTGATGGTATGCTGCAACAAATCCTAAAGTTGCCAAAAAAAAATAACTAAGTAAGGGCATCTTGAACTGGTGCTTAACAAACAGTGTTGGTTAATTTGAGGTATACGGCTGGTTCACACATCTGCCAGCTTCTACTTGCTTCTACTTGGCAGTTTTAATAAACTAAACTTAGCCGAGTATCAGTTTAAGCTGATAGTGATGTTGTGTGCAATTAGCCGAATCTTGCCTGCTCGACCCTTGCGCTGTTCAGCACTGGCACGGCTGATCCAGAACTCCTTGAGCTTCTGCATGTGGCTGGCCGAGTCGTAGCTCATTTCTTTCACTTTTCCCGAGTCGACAACAAAGCGGACCCCGTCAATGGTCACGGACGTCTCGGCAATGTTGGTAGACAGAATGCACTTGCGCGTTTTCTCCGGCGCATAGTCGAAAACCTGGAAACAAACACAAAAATCTTTCTGCTTGTTTTCGCAGTCAGGCAGTCAGAACTCTTACATGTCAAAATATTCCACACATTCAAAAGTACACTGCCTTAAGTATTATGTGTAATGCACACACCTCAGTGGAACTTTGGACACAGTATGAATCAATTAAATAAAGAGGCAAGAAGATATAGCAACAGTTTCACTTTCCGCATTGGTCTATCTTTTAAACTGTAAAGCCATTGTAAACAGGGCAGCCTTATGGGCTAGTTGAGTGTAACTGAGATATGATGGAACCAGCGACAAAAAATGAGAACACAAGAAGTACCCGGGAAAATGCTGGAAACATGATGGAGCCAGTGAGTGAAAATGAAAAAACAAGAAGTATCCAAGACATCGCTGACCCTGTGTCTATAGTTGCAACGCAAGCTTCCCAGCACAGAGAAATCAACAATAACAGATGTATTTACAACAGAAAGCTATGTTGATGTAGGATACTTTGCATTCTGTTTTTTGTTTTTTTTTGCCCCTCTCAATCATTCAACATCTGGTTAATTCATACATTTCCTCCAGTCCCATGAAATCCTAACAAATTGGTTTTACTGTACATCCTCTTTATGCCTCCCCACTTTTCATTCCTGGTTCCATCATCTACCTTATAAATGCCACACACTGTCCCACGCTAGTCAATGCCTTGTTCTGAAAACTTGTGTACGACCTCCTTTATGAAGAACACGAAGCTAGACAATGCCACAAGAATGAGCAGTAATCTGTACCTTGAGGAGAAAAAGCATGCGATCAGTAGCTGTGACAACTGCAAAAACACTAAACTGGTCTCACTAATGCAAAAGTTATCAGAGACGGAAAATGATACTCTTCTCCCTTCTCAACCAAACCCACATCAACACGCAAAAAAAAAAAAAAGAAGTAATTGTGCCCCGCTGAATCTTGTCCTGCCCACAACATTTGAGTGCACTCAATGAGAAGGCTCACACATGAAGCAGCTAGGAATGCAGTGCAAGTGTTGCACTAAGCGGTCTTGAGGGAGAATTTTTAAAATAATTTTTTAATTATAAGGTCCTTGCAGAGCTCTTAAATTTCCCTCAAACGTTGATAAAGGCTACCTTTACAGACCTGTTGTATAGAGTATGACCATAAATTTCAGCAGCCCTTCAAAAACTATAAAGACAGCTTTTGTCACTACTTTTGAAACAGGGGCTAAGAAGTGAACTTGAATGCGAAAGTGATCATTGCCTTCTGAATATACATGGCTTTTTCCGACACCCAGATATTTAAACCAAGCGTGACGGGCACCCCATATGTCTATGCCTGATCTAGCCAGCACAGCTAGATGGGCTTATGCAAAGTTACAAAGTGTACAAAACCACTTGGCCAGCGGATTACTCATTTCCTAACTCAACTAATTTATTAAATATGTAATCAATATAAAACCCTGCAAATCATTTAATCAAGACAGATAAGACAAGCACTGAATAAGAAAATTCTTGACCTACTCAACTAGTGTTGTAACGTCAATGTGTTTAGAAACCTACAACCAAGTGGTCAGTCACATTAGCAGCATATATGGTTTGGTTTGATCTACGGGGTTTAACATCTCAAAGCAACTTAGGCTATGAGAGACAGTAGAGTGGAGGGACCCTGAAATTTTGACCGCCTGAGGTCCTTGCACTGATACTGCACAGCACACGGGCGCCTTGCTTTTTGCCTCCATCTAAAAGTGGCCGGCGTGGCCAGGATTCGATCCGCCGTCCTTGGGCACGGCACTTGAGCGCCCTAACTACTATGCCATTGCGGCAGAACTTAGCACCATATAAAACACCTACAAAAGGCGCAGTTGTTTTCTCAGCATTCAGTGTACAACTCAGAATTCAGTAAGCAATGCAAACCTTGTCTTGCTCCGCGAGCGACAAGGTACTGTGGAGTGGGAGTATGATCCAGTGGCCGTTCTGGTTGGCGTACTCTTCTGCCGCTTCCTGTACAGCAGAGATCTCACTCATGCCACTCAGAAACACCAACAGGTCTCCACGTTCATTGCTGGGGTACTTGTTATCGATGAGACTCAACAGCCTAACATAAGGTGCAGGATTGAGGCGTCCCGTGCGAGAACGTTTTTCCTCCACAGTGACGGGGTGGTACTGCATTTGGATTGGAAACAGCCGGCCAGGAACCTGCATTAAAATTACAACAGGTTATGCTGGATTCTCAAGCTGCAGAACAGCAACTTTAACAGTTTCAGACAAATCTGAAGCTAGACTGAAAATATATGAAGACTTTTTGGGGAGACCAGAAAATATTGGGCAGTCTCACAGACAGCAACTTGTGCTACAAAAGACGTCTGCATTAGGCCTAATGGTGTTGCTAGGTTAAAAGCACCTGCTGGTAATTGCTGAACGATCAATTGTTGAGCAGAGCCTGTTCTTTGGCTAAACTGCGCCCTCTGGAGAAAATTTTCATGTGCCCAAAGATATGATCGGAACAGTGAAGGAGACACCACTTAGAACTATTTTACTAGGCAAAGCTAAACTTGATTACATGTAAATGCAATTGCATACTTAGGCAGTACAATAGTGATGAGCCTACACTTTAAATAGACAGCTAAATAAAGCATGCAAAACTGAGTTTGGTTCTTTTGTTTGTATATTTAGCCTGAGTTTGGTTCTTTTGTTTGTATATTTAGCCCCGGTGTGAAATATTAAATCATTACATCAACAGCAGCAATGTTCATAAATGCTTAGCTATATGCCTGAACGTCTCGTTAATGAAACAGTCAGCAACAAAGCAAAGTTCTTCCCTTCTCTTGTGAGAGACTGTCAAAGCAAAACACCACAAAAAAAATCAATGCTTATAACTGCCATACACACAATACTTTCAGAATTAAGAGTGCCGATGGAACAGCCCGTTCTGCAGCTCGTTACCTGAACAAAGCAATGGCTTGAAATATTCGCAGCAAAGCAGCCACATCACTCATAGCCCTACTCACTTGTACAACAGGGCAGTTGTAGAAATACTGGGAGAACAACTGGATGTTGATGGTCGCTGACATGAGGATGATCTTCAGGTCGTTCCTGTGTTGCATGAGGCATTTGACAACGCCCAAGAGAAAGTCGCACGTCAGATGACGTTCATGAATTTCGTCGAGGATAATGACATTGTAGTCCTTGAGCATCGGGTCAGTAGCAATCTGCCTCAGCAGGAGTCCCTCCGTGAGGAAAAGCATTTTGGTGTGCTTACTACGGTGCTTCTCGAACCGAATTTGGTACCCGATGTGGGTTCCATATTCATTGAGGGTCTCAAATGCAACACGCTTGCACAGAGATATGGCAGCAATCCTCCTTGGCTGTGTGCACGCGATCCCTTCTAGTCCAGAATTGAGGAGGTACTGCGGTATCTGCGTTGACTTACCACAGCCCGTGTCACCGGCAATCAACACAACATTGTTTTCTGACACGGCTTTTAGAATGGCGTCCTTGTATTGGGCGATGGGGAGGTTTTTCTGAAAGTCACGCAACTTCTTGAGCTTTTGGAACTTCTGCCTCTGCAGGAAGTCGAGGTAAAGGTGGAAAACCGTCCGCACTTCCGCCACATCTTCTTCGGTGAGCGAGTGAGATGAGTCATCACTATCGACGAGCACGCCGGCATCAAGCATGAGGACTTTTGGTTCCTCAGGAAACAGGGAGAAATTTACTTTGTGCAAAGGGCTGTAGACGCTGGGAAGACCCAATGATGACTCAGCGCTCTCAGTTGCCTCATCTGTGGAAGAAATTTTGTAAGCGCATAAAACACCGTTGCCCATTTCACAACACATGTGAACTAAAAATGCCTTATGCATCACAACGGGCTAAGAACAAGTCGAATTCTGTGACTGTAACTGGTGAGACATAATAGTTACTGACTTAATTTTGCTGAATGACATTACTAGTGGAACACAAAGAAAACTAACTAGGCGACACAACTTTTGCAATTCTAAAGCTTTTCTTTTTCCTTTGCATACAATAAAGAAATATTTAATTATTTGTTGCTCCAGTGTCACTTACAACGTGAAATACATAAATGGTTCTTCATGATCGAAATACCGTTACAAGAGCACAAAAAAGCGCTCGGTGAGCGGCTAAAGCATATAATATACAGTGCAGTCGATTTGTTAGGGCGCCGTCAGCGCACGTTAAAGATCCCCAGGTGGTCGAAATTATTCCGTAGCCCTCCACTACGGCTCCTCTTTCTGTCTTTCCACTTTCACTCCCACCTTCCTCCCTTCCCTTACGGCACGGTTAAGGTGTCCACAGAAAACAAGTGAGACAGTTACCGTGCCTTTCCCTTTCTATAAATCAATCTTGCAATTACAATAATGTCGTACCCTTCGATGTCGCGGACTCGATGCTTTTTCGCTTCCGCTCCTCATACTTCTTGAGAAAGGCCCAGAAATCGTTGTACTGTTTGGAATGTCTGCGTAAGACAGAAAGCATGACTTTATGTGTGCATAAACAACGGATAATACATTCAGACTATTCCTTAAGCACTTACATTTCGTGGTCAGCGAAACTTATCCTTAAATTGATTGTGCGCATTCTCAGATACAAGACATTTTGTGAGTTTGAGCATTATGATAAGCACCAACTTGCCTGTTAATGGGGCTGTTGTCACCAAAAAATATTCGCGTGAGGTCATGGCGAAACTGAGACAAGTTCCTTGGCTCTCTGTCTCGGCCGTCTAGGCTGTTCCGCGTCGATTCTGGTAGGACGCGATCACGGTGCCCAGGCGAACTGTCCCGTCGCTGCCGCCGCCTATATTTCCTTGATCTCTTGTCGCAGTCATCATTACTGTCACTGCGCTTGCGCTTATGACTAGACTTATGGTGATGTCTACTGTCGCGATCTCTGCCCATTTCGACGGCTTTTGACTTTGTTTGCAGTTTAAAACGTGAAGATCGAAACTTCTGCGTCCATGTGGCCGTGTTTACGTTTGATAATGTCGATGCTCGCCGCATGCTGTAAGTGGTGCTAGCGGTGCTTTTAAACGACAATAACAACTGCAAAAATAGCCCTAAAATAGTTTAAGAAAAAATTTGCAATATATAAAAAACTGAAAATGCATTGCACAACTGCTCAAAATGTTAGCTCATATAAATCACACGGTACCTGTGGCGTTACGTGGCGTTGGCTCGTTTGGCGCTATGTTTGAATTGCATTATTGATTGCTTAATCACAAATACTTCTTGCAGACGTGTGAGATATTTGAAATTAAAAATTGTGAGTAGTTTGAAAATAGCGTTCAGATTTTGATTTGGTTACCATCGGTGTCATGAGCAACATGCATGACATGCATGCACCAATAAGATTTGTGTTGATGTTTTTTGTATATTTTTTTGGTTTAATTATTAAAAGTTCCTATTTTTGAGATGAGCATTCCAAGCCATTTTTGTTCGTCTCCTCCACTACCGCATCTGCTGCTTGCTGCAGCGTGTCCTCAATTGTGCCGGCGTGACCCTTGGTTGTCCATAGAGTAATATTGTCGGCATATAGGTCTGGAATTTGTTCTAATTTACATGCCAATTTTATTAAAGTGATATTAAAGATAAATGGGGACAGTACTGAGCCTTGCTTTGTGCCCCTGTCTCCTATAGTGGGAATTTGCTGGAATTAATAGATCCTAACTGAATTTCCGCTGTCCTACCTGTTAGGAAGGCCTTGATGTAATTATACGTCCTGGAGCCCACCTGCAGGTCGGATAGGGCACCTATGATAGCTTTATGGGTCATGTTGTCTAAAACTTTTGTGAGGTTGAGAGCTAATATGGCTCTTAGCCTATTATTCATCTCAGGTGCCAATATTTCATGCTTAATCCTTAACATATTGTGTCTTGTGTAGACAAAAAGTGTCTGAATCCCAACATAGTGTGAGGGTACAGATCCCACTCGTCCATGTATGACTGAAGCCTTGCCAATTGGCTACGTGTTCGAATAGGGCATGAGGTGAGGGAGATCACCCAGGTGAAAATTTTCTGCTGGTTTCCTGCTGGGATCCTGCTGGTTCCAGCAGTGCTGGGTTATTAGCACATTCCCAGCAGCTGCTGGAACCAGCAGCTGCTGGTTCCAGCATCTGCTGGTTCCAGCATCTGCTGGTTCCAGCATCTGCTGGTTCCAGCATCTGCTGGTTCCAGCAGCTGCTGGGAATGTGCTAATAACCCAGCACTGCTGGAACCAGTAGCTGCTGGGACCAGTAGCTGCTGGGACCAGCAGCCACTGGGACCAGCGGCTATTGGAACCATTGGCCGCTGGGTTTCAACCGAGGGCTGCATATAGTCAGAATTTGGTTGATTGGTTCTCTGGGGACTTGTCAGCCTACGAGAATTTGGTGCAGCGACTGCCTTGGACTGCACAAAGAAAATAATGGCAACAGCAGAGGTTTCAGTCATGACACATAGTTTAATTTTATTTTCCATGCCCATATAAATTCTGCAATCTGCATGGACACATTTTCCCTTCGAGACTGTGGTACTGCAGCAGGTGTGCTCCAGCTCCAACTCGGATGGTGCCATGAAGGTAGCTGCATGAAAAAAAAAAAACAGACCAGAAAAATATGCTACCAAAACCATGCTACTGCACATAAAATATGAATAATGGAAATTGAAAGCATCTACCCAAGAACCACATATTTGGTGCAAATCCACATGAGAACTGGTCAAGTGTGATGCAAACCACGTTTAGAGAAAATTTTCAATGAGCAGCGCTTCTACTAATGTGTGGATGGCTAGCTTTTGCATGTGCCTGTGCAGACTGCACCAATGCACACACGCACCCATGGTGTTTCATTCATTCAACCATGAGAGCGCCACTCCTAGGAAAGTGTCTGCATTGCTTTAGGCAGATGCAACGTAACAACTGGTGTGGTATTACCAGAAAGGTTAGATGAAATGAGGGGCTCGCTATGATACAATTGAAAGGAGCAAACAGTCTAGAAGTCCAAGGTAAACATTGGGGATAATTTTTCTTTTTAGGTTTGTTGTCGATGTTGACAAGAATGAGTGTTAAGATGATTTAGGGAGAAAGAATATTAAATGAAATGTGGAAGGAAAAACAATGCCGCTTTTCATGCAATATTATTTATCCCTAAATCATCATAAGACTCATTCTTGTTAATAACAACAAACCTAAAAAAAATATTATCCCCAACGTTTACATTGGACTCGTAGGCTGTTCGCTCCTTTAAATTAAATCAGAGAGGTTAGAGGTATACCCATTGCTAGCCAGACATGACTGTTTAGCGGCATATTCTTTTAACCTTGTTTGGTATGCCACTCGTCATACACCCATACCCTGCAAATGGATTGGCATGGAAAGACAGTCTAGTTAGTCTACTTGCAACGAACCGTATAGAATGTGTGTTAACTTGCACAGTGTGTTAACTTGCGATTAGACGTTCTTTGAATCCTTGGCTGTTCACCATTGTTCGTACAAAGCGAAAAACAATCGGGCGACAAAGATATTTTACTTGCCGAAAATAGCACCAATGATACTTCGGCAAAATGATATGGCCTATTTTAAACTAGGGACGACAAAATTACCAGCTCACTTACTAGTCAATTACTAGTCACTCGACTAGTAAGCGGCTCTGATCACTGCCGAACTGCGCTGGCAGTGGTGCGCGCTTGAGTCATTGTTCCCGCTTGCTTCACTGTTCTTTTCCTCCGTGCCTATAATAAGCTCTCGCAAATCCACTAGACGTTACACAACGCGAGGACTACAAAAAAAAAAAAAAAAAGAAATGAGATGCACTTTTTTACTTACCAAACACACGCAGGTCCTAGGCCTTGCAGATGTCACATCACATTTCTCAGTCTTGACAGAAGTTGTTACACCACCTTGACCGGTTCAAACTTACGTAGATGTTTCAGATAAAATGCCTTAAATAATTCATACTGACGACGACGTTTAAATATTGTAAAAAGCACAAAATACTCCTGCATTCGCAAACACGAGCCAGCACAGAACAGCTCACTACGTAAATGTCTAAACTTCGGAACGGCTTCTTTTGGCTTGTTGAGCGTCAACCGGACTGGTTACGATAGTGTCGTAAGCGCTGAAAATGCGCGTTTGTCAAACGTTACGAAAAAATACTCCTTAAATATTTCAAATTGTGCTAATATTACTATTTGTATACCATCTTACACGTAATTGTATTCGCTCTGCTCTGATCGTTGCACCAGATCGTTCGAAGGCGCGTCGTCTGCTACACTAGCAGATGATGAAGGTGACAGCAGTAACAGCCTCGTGCATTACGCCGTGATAAACAAATTCGTAAAGATCAGATAACATTTTTTGCATCTTTGATGTTTGCAATAGCTCATAGCGGTATAACACTGCGGCTACTGGCCGAAAAAAAAAAGCATAGCTTCTTTAAAAAGGTGTCTTTCGCAGCTACGGTGATATTTTGATCACGGAGCAGAAACATGGTGTAAAAACGGGCATATGCTTTCCGTGCTACGTTTTTGTAGAATGAATGAGCTCGCGATAGGAGAATGCAACAAGTTCTCACGTGCGTAAATGAACTCCATTACATGCGTTTGTAAACTTGGGTGGGTTACTTGCTGGTTCCAGTAGCATTCCAAGAGGGAACCAGCAAAATTATAAAACCAGCAAAGAAAACCAGCAAGCACCCTGCTGGAACCAGCAAAGCCAGCAGGTTGCCTGCTGAGACCAGCAGACGCTCACTGCTGGAACCAGCACTGCCAGCAGGTCGCCTGCTGGGACCAGTGGAAAACTAGCAGGTCACCTGCTGGGACCAGTGGAAAACCAGCAAGCACCCTGCTGGAACCAGTACAACCAGCAAAAATCCAGCAGGCTACCTGCTGGTTCCAGCACAAACCAGCAGCTTCCAGCAAGAAACCAGCAGAAAATTTCCACCTGGGCAGACTCAGGTTTTCTATTGAAAGTTTTCCCCCTGGTTTCGGAATAAATGTTACCTTGGCGTGCTTCCACATTTCCGGTTATATGATCCTTCATTCCAACATTCGTTGGCGAATTTGATTAGCTGGGAGACTGAGTATTGATCTAAGTTTCTCAGCATACTATTTGTGATCCCATCCGCGCCGGGTGTAGAGGGAGTGCGGATTTTATGAATTGCTGCTCGGAATGTCGGAGTCGATGTGAGGGTTCGGATTGCCTAGCAGGGCTTCTCTGTCACGAGAGATGTTGAAATAACGAGTCTTAAGAGCGGTAATGATTTCCTCGTTCGTGAGGCCATTAACGTGAAGGATTCTTTGGATTTCCTGCTTCTTAACTCCTTTGCTGGATTCGGGATCTAGAAGGTGTCGCAGTAAATTCCACGCCTCTCGCGAACCCATGTTGCCATTAAAGTTGTCGCATATTTGATGCCACTGTTGCTGAGCCAATTAGGAGGAGTGACTTTGAATTTTCTTGTTTAGGTTGGCTACTTTGATCCTAAGTCTTTTGTTGTGTTTTTGCGTAGCCCATCTTTTTTCCCTTCTGTGCCTAGCTTCCCACATGTGGAGTAAGCGATTGTCAATGTTCCTGACCTCGAGCTCAGTTTCTATTTCTGTCGTGACTGTACCTACGTCCTTTAAAAGATTGGATGACCATTCTTGGATGTCACTTATCGATTCCAAATCGTAGTTATTCCTATGTTCTCTTAATTTGCCTCAATCTGCGAGTTAATGCAAAATGACACGGTTACATTGTTTGAATCACGCGCTCTTAAACGCAGCATGACGTAATTTGTTTGTTGCCAGGCTCTAATTTGTTGTTTTGGCTAAAAGCGAAAACCTTGTTCGGTTTTTGAAAAAATTATACTAATTAAACTGTCACATAATTGTTTTCGCATGTTATTGAAAAGGTATTACTGCTGAGATGAATTTGATTGACGCTAGTTTGGGACTTGAGTCGTGTTTCGCTTCGCCGGTAGTCGTATAGGTAGCGACGCCATCGCCAGCCAGCGGCCATTATTGTTTTCGTCGACTTTGATAAGTAGGGCCGATTTAGCGACACGCAGGCGCCCTTTCACTCGGCCGGAGACCACCTAGTAGAAGTACGCGCATCGACGCCAGACGAACGACAGAGCCAGCACCATGTACTGCCTGCAGTGGTTGATCCCCGTCCTACTCATACCCAAGCCCATGAACCTGGCGTTGGTTCAAAATCACGTGATGTTCATGGTCCTCTACCTGACGGGTTTCTTCCTCGAGCGTAAGCCGTGCACCATTTGCAGCCTGGTGTTCATTGCTGCCGTGTTTCTCATCTGCTACAGCGGCATGGGCAACTGCATCTTCTCGTTGTTCGTCAACTGCAATTCCGTGACCTGTGAGCCGGGCACGTAGCCTGCTGGTTGCGCCGTGCCTTCAGCCCCCTCTCCCCCTCCCTCCTTCAGCCGTCTCGACCTCCGGATATTGCCGTCGACTACAACACAGCAGCAGCAGCCAGCAGCAGTTGCTGCAGCCTGAACAGCGATTTTGAAAAACGGTGCATACCTTACTACGCACTCAACGGGACTGCCTTACAAGCCGCCCTTCCCCGTAACTATACCGTAACGAAGTCGCACGCGTGATGGCGTCTACTGCACTTATGGTCGTCTACGGACTCGGAACGCTTGCGTAGCTTTTGGACGGATGGATTTTTTTTTTTTTCGGTCATGGAGGGGAGAGTAAGGGGAAGGAAATGAAACGAAAAACCGCCAGTCTTCCCCAGTCGTCTAGCGTGTGGACTGTGTCGTCTCTGCTGCAACCTACAGCCTTCAGTTCTTGTGCGATGCATACGTGAGTGTACCACCTGTACTGTGCTTGAGTTACCGCTGCTGCAAGCAGTGCGGCGAGGCGTGCGACAAGTGGCCACTTCTACTGCTACAACGCCCGTTTCTTCACCTACTCGGCTCGGAACCTTTTGTTTCCTTTCTCGGCTTTCTAAGTTTGAAGTGAATTAGCACCCATTTCTCCGTTGCGGTTTCTCGAAGCAACTTCTCTTGTGATTGTCTCGTAATTCTATCCTTCCCAGGCCATTTTTTATTGTTTTTGTATTGCTAAAAGAAGACTCAAAGCGACAGCTGCGTAGTCCGTTTTTGCATTTTCGCGTGAACACGGCGTACTGTTCTCTCTCGGAATAAAATAAATGGTGTGACCGAGATGTTCCAGAGCTTCCTCGTACTGCGCTACGCACCATCGCATGTCGTGCGGCGATGCCTTTCGTTTGTTCTGCGCTATCGAAAAGTAAATCGCGGACGGCGTGCCCAGAGTGACTAGGCCGCCGTCGTCGTGTAGTGGAAAGTTGCCACGGAAATGATTCTCGGGCATAATAGAACTCACGTTCGCAGCGTCTAGGCTCAAAATTTAAAGCAACACCAGTAACATATGTTTGGTGTTCGCTCATAGAAGAAATGGCATTGCACTGTACTTAAGGATGTTGGAGTATTCTGCATAATCTTTCAATTTTGGAACATAAACATCTTGGAACACAAGTGCTTAACATTAATTCAATAGTTAACAGTGATAAGCTATGCCATCATGTGAAAGACCTCCAGAAATGGATGTAAAGCCCAGCTTTAGCCAACTTGGCAGCTCCTGCCATCTCTGCCGTCATGTGATGTACTTACATCACACAGCCTACTGACCACTGAATATATTGACGGCCATGTCGCCTGGCAGCTACCGCCTTGGAGGCATGCCCATGATTTTTTGTTCGTCGGCGCCAGATTTTCTGGAGAACAGGGCCTTCAATGCCGCTACATAAAAAATGATAAAAAAATGTGCAACTATTTGAAGTGGCAGTGACCCTTGAACAAGGCCAACAAGAGTGGTGTTCTCTTGAACCAATCATAATCTCAAGAGGCTATGCAATTGCTCAAATGTATTTGCAGCTGCTGGTAATGTGGGAAATGCATAATAAGCTGCGACAATATTGTATCATATGTCATAGTACAAGCTTCCAGGCTCGTGCTGACAAATATTTCATGTGATTGTTGCTAACTTAAAAACAATGTAGCTTAATATGATTATGAAAAAAAAAAGACCAGTGAGGAACGTCTTAGAGCCTGTCATTGTGACTCTGAGAATGAAGCCTTCCTGAAAGTTCTAGCGACAGGCCTCACTTCAAAACTGACACGGACGACCATGTAGGAAAAACCATTGTAAGGAACATTTATTAACATCCTTTGGATCTTCAATATGCTGGGGGTCATCTTTGCAACAACGCTGCACATTTCGTGGACAACCACCAGTGTAGAGAGAGAGAGAAAGAGTTGCAATACTGTTGCGAGAACTATTGTTTGGTTTTGTGAAGACGTTTGTCACACACCCAAAAAAAAGGAAACAGAAGAGCCGCTGTGAAGTCTGCAACACTTTGTCGCATGCTTTCTTCTTTTTTTCACCTAGGTGTACTACACAAGCGTCTTCCCACTGAATGTGATGAGGCGAGGCCATTGGCTTTTGCTAACTCCTCAAACCAGCCCTGCCTACTATCAGGGCTTTGTCAGCTAGAGAGAAGTTTTGGGGTGCCAAAAGACACGACCTCTGTAGTAAAAGACTTGATCCTTGTAGTGCCCGCACAATAGGGCAGGCGGTGCATTTAGCCGTAACAAAAAACGTGGAAAGCTCTTCACCCAGAGAGAAAAAAACAACGAAACATGGAAAATAAAAAGCAGGCTTCCAAGCAGTAGGAAAGCTGTGGCTACTTCGACAAACAATGCTTATTTAGGTTCACCGTCTGAAGCAAAATGTTCATTGCACTCGGTGTTGCATAGGCTACAGCTCAGGAGCACTTGAACATGAGGGGAAAAAAAAAAAAAATTGCGGCCAAGCTTTACTGACTAGATCATGTGTTCTCCTATTGGGTTTGAATTAGTGTCTTGGGAAAACTGCCTTCTTTGAATAGCTAATAACTAGAGGGAAGCCGCAATCTTTGCTCAGTCTCGCAGAAGTTTGGGAGAAGCCTCGCAGCTCCCTAGACTGATTGGAAGCTCTGCTTAGTAGTGACTAGACAGCTTGCAGACACTTTTTTTTTTTCTGTAGAAAGGTCCCTTGAGAGTTGGTTTGCAATGATAGCACGGAGTTATTCTGCGCTGTGCCCGGCATTGCTTAAAACCTATTATAACGCATCATCACCACTGCATCGATATCTCTACATATTGTTCAGTGTGCTCCCTGCATATTCTTTATGTACAGTCTCGGTTTCCTAGTTATTGTGTTTTCTCCTCGTTAAAACTTTAGCCCTGCAACGTAAAAGCGAAATGCAGCGTTAACGATGATGCACGCGAGCTTGACTCAGTGGCATCGAGCCACGGTTCAGAACATGTCTTGCCCGAAACCAGGATCCAGACATGGTGGTTCCTGTTTTGGTCACACCGTGCACGGCTTGAATGTAACTCAATGAGCAATAATGCCGTTTTTCACCGATCGTGCTGACAACTGCACAGCATTTGGCATTTGCTGTGTGTCACAATGGGTGAAAAAAAAAGGGGGGGGGGGGGGACCTTGCACACTTCATTCATTTCTCACAGCATCAACTCATAGAAACAGTGTTTACCACATTAAAATTCTGACAGATGTCTAAAACAGAAATGAATGCTGATGGAAACAAGGGAGATGAAACGGCAACTCCGTGCACACCACTGATGGCAGATTTGGCCGGAACGCTGTACTATAGAGCTGATGTAGTTGCGAGAACACGGGTTTTAAGTAAAGGCCAATGTGGACTCGTATCGTAAACACAAAACAAACAAACATATCACACAGGTCAGCTTTCAGCTTTGTCACAAGGCGTGGGTAGTGGATTCACCTCACAAATAGAACACTGAAGCTAATTTGATGTTTGTGCACATTGTCTTTGACCATTTCTTGCCTTGATTTCAGAAAATGTGAGCAAGCACTTGTGCTAAGGACAGCTTTGATTAAGATAATGACACTAGCTAAACAGGCGTCTCATCCATGCTTCATTTTTATCCCTTATGCATTTCACGCTCGCACCTAAAAACAGATTTCTCAGAGCAGTGCCTCTGCCCCATTAAAAATAAAAAAGACCAAGGTATCTAACAGTTCACAAACTTCAAGATTTGGAATTCTTGCTAATTGCTTACTTGTGTGACTAACCAAGTTTATGTTGGTCAAGCGACTGCAAAGAAAAACCATGTGCTGAACTGTGCGTAATCTTCCATGTTTATAAATGAGACTAGGCATGGTGACTAGACATAAAAGACTATGTAAACTCTATAAATTTCTTTTTTGTAGAGATGTTCTAGAGCTTAAGCAAATAATCTTCTACCCTCTTTCATTTCTGCAGTGCGGTTACATGCAATGCATGAAGTTTTGAAGTGCGTAAATTATTTTTAGGAAAAAAATAACAAAAGATGCAGCAGAATCAAAGGTATCACTGCATTTGCAAGTGATCCGCTTCCGAGATGTAAGCTCAGAGTAACTCGAGCAGCCGGCAATGAAGAGTTAAGCAGAGGTCTCAAAATATGCCCGCGTCATCTCAAAATGCTCATGAGGCAGGGCTGAAAAATTGGAAATTGACTGTAAAAAAGTCTCACAACCACTTAACAGTTGTAAGTTTGTTCCGGGGGCTTTTCATTTTTCAGCTCTAGCAAGACTTGTAGCACAACATGGCAATAGTTCTCTTCGTGAGCAACTTAAGTGTTATTTACGTTTACTTATCATAAATGTTTCTCTTTGCAAAGGCTAAGTTCAAGCTCACTTAGCCAAAGTGACCTGCTTCACTTAATTTGTCTCTTTTAACAGGGCTACTGAACTTATAAAGATGACTTAGGCAAGTTGGTAATATGACATTAAAGTTGCTCTGAAGTTCACAGTAATCACAATAATCAAGGCTACTAGTATGAATAGTTAGAAGAAACCTGACCCGAAGTGAATAATGTTCCAAGTTTTTGACATGTCGCGCACATGAATATCGAAATCAAACTGCCTGAACACGCTAGATGTACACATATCAGTGCCAGAGTTTAAGACCCAAGGATAATGTGATAGAAGAAAAATGTTTAACTAAATGCATCATGTGACCACTTCTGCACCCATACTACTACTTGCACTCGTTGTTAACATGATGTGGAAGCAGATTTTTGAAGTCTCATTGCTTGGGGATAAACATATTGGTTTCACCGCGCTAACACATTGAACGACAGAAAAGACAAACACCACGGAGCGCGAACTAACATGTTAGCGCGGTGAAACCAATATGAATAACCAACTAGGTCCAATTCTCGCCATTTTGGGGATAAACTTTTGTGAGTAGACCTTTTGATCCATCCTTATCCTTGCTCATCAGTCATTACTACATATCCAGAAAACCACATTTGGTTAGGAGAATAAATCGGAAAAGGCAGTTGTACTAGCTCTTCTGTAGGGTTGACTGATGCCTGTCAGGTTTATATAAGTCAACGAATTTAGGAAGAGAAAAGAATGGCAGGCTGGGTAATCCAAGACTGATGGCTTCTAGACATAGGTCACATCCCAAAACAATTGGTGCGGCTACGTACATACTCTTAACATACCAGAAATCAGTACCATTTGAGGTGGCAAGCTGAGACTGGGTCTTGTAGGGGCAGATGTTAATGTGAGGGTTGTTGCGATTCGGTTGCCCTCATATGAACAAAAAAAAAAATAGTGGTCTATGTACTGACGTCCCTATTGCACCAAGTTTGAAGCGCTCTGAAAAGGCAACATATAAGAAACAACGCACATGCTATGTACCCCACCAAGAGTGCAGGCTGCTCTTTCTATGCTGGAGAAGCTGTTCAGGAATGTGCGGGAAGCTGTGAGTGGCCAAAGTGCCTGTTTTGCAAACAAATATACAAACAGAGACGAAGTAAAGCGAATAGCCTGAGAGCTGAGAGCCATGTATTCCTTTCTGGTGCTCTGAATCTGCATCGTAAATTGGTCGTCTTGGTGGTGAGAAATGGAGGAATAGGGGGAGCCTGAGCAAAGTGAGATGGGAACTGGTGTGTAGCATATTCAGAATGCTTCAAAGGTAGGGAGGGGGGGGGGGGGAGCAGGAAGCAAGTGGCTGGGCTTATTGGTTGGTAAGCCCTGTTGAGTGTGTCCCCCTCCCCGGGAAATTGGCGAACAGCGTGTGCGAGTCTTGCTTGCAACATGTCGTGCCCCACTGGAGAACCTTCCCCTCCCCACCCAATGTGTGAGAAAAGAGCGCCTTTTCAGAGAGTCCCAGCGCACAAAAAGCGCCGTCCATGTCATCAACAGACCACGTTCCTCCCGGGCGACGCGACATTGTCGCCGGAGGAAAAGGAAGGGTGTTAGCACAGCGCGCATGCTGAAAGCGTGCCGCTATGTCTCCTACTGCAAAATAAAACGATGCAGCACACACGCACACATACACGCACACACACAAGCGCGTGGAACATTTAAACGCACAGTCCTCTGTCTGAGAAAACTCAACAATAAGTGTGGCAGGCGGCCTGAAGAATACGAACCTGAGGGGGCACCGTTGTATGTTGGAGGTTTAAAAGGAAATTAAAGATGCTGGACAAAAAAATAAAGGAGGAAAGAGAAAGGAACAAAACACAAAAAACGTCACTGCACACACTGTACAGCACACTACAACAACCTGTCCCATCAAAACCTTGTGCAGAAACGCAATGGAACGAAAAAATAATGCTCGGGTCACACGACAACAACAACCCGTCTATACCCCTTTTGAGAGGTAAAAGCCGCAGTGAGGAAAAAAGAAACAGCAAAGTAAGAGTAAAAAGGGTAGGATGTCGCACCAAAGGTGAGTGGAAGTGCAAAAGGGAGCGGCAGGGGGTAAGTAAGCACACGAGCGCTATTTGAAAGTGGGGCCTGCCAGTCACTGCCACACATAAAACTGTGCGCAGCTTGGAAACGCCGTGTGCACTCTCCCCAGTGTCCAACTGTCCTGCCCAGCACACACTCCTGATGCAGTAGAGGAGAAAGAGGGATAGAAAGAGACGGAGGAGAAAAAAGGGAAGAAGGAAAACGGGCAGATCTCCAGTTCCGACAGAGGCTACACAACTACACTCGAGCACGGTGTGTGTCCCCTTGTGTGTTCCATCGTTGCCAACGACGTCGGCAAATGATATGCACTTGTGGAAACGGCACGCCAGCACCGCCGACTCTTGGGAAGATGGCAGCCTCTGTTTCGGGTGGGTTGGGGAAGGGGCGCTCCTTGTGTCAGGCCGTCGCATTGCTTGCTTGGCTGGCAGTCATTGGCTCGTCCAGCTTTGCACCCACGCAGCCCAATGAAACAGCGACGACGAAACGGGGAGAAACAACAACTGCAATGGGGCTGTACGCGACAGTACTTGTGCAAAGCGTATACGAAATGGTCGGGTGACATTGGGAAGCCGGTGAGGAAGCCTTATTGCTGGCAGAACGGAACCCAAGAGAGGGTGGCAGGTGGTCTCTTCTTCCAAGTGTTCCACACTGTAGTGTAGTTGTCACTATGCGGCTGTTGTTCTGGTCCTGGGGCGAGACGTGATGCAATGCCCTCTTCCTCCAATGGAGAAGAACAGCACGCAGGGTAACAAAGAAGAAGAAGGCGGGCAAAAAGGAGGCGCTAGTAGCAGTTTGTGTGTTCAGGTACGCGTGGTGACCGCCTTCACGCCATTGAGCTTTTTGAGCCGAGGGCTTCTTCCCATCTCCGTCGGCGAAGAGGGAGGGCGCGGCGGCAGCGGCGGCGGCGGGTGGGCATGTGGCTCTTAGGCGGCACTGCCCTTGCGCGACGGGGAAGGCAACTGGGCCAGCTTTCGGTACAGCGGGGAGTTGACGAACCGCGGGTACGAGTCGCGGTGCATGAGGGTGTAGATCTGCAGCTGTGCCTCGTCGAAGGTGTGCGGCGTGGGCTCCACCATGTTTCGGTTGATGATCTCCCGCACGCGAGAGTCCAGGCTCACCTGCGGTCGCAAGAAAAATACATTAAAGTCTCAAGTGGCTGATCAGGTGCGTTACTGCTGCAGTTTGTTTATTGTCGAAAATGAAGTGTCACTGGTAGTAGCATAGTCGAAGACACATTTACTAGGCAGCTGAGTTATTTCTAGTGTATAATATAGCATAGCCATTTATGGATCGGGCCCATCTTCCACTATAACAGTGCCACATCACAACATTCCTTCTATCTGCATCTGCAACTCAACTTAGCATTGATGCTAGAAAGGCAATAAAAAGTGCTTGTCAGTGCTTCATGACTCCAGCTCTTAGGTTGCATAAAGATTATGAAATATTATTATCGCGCAGAAATCGCTACTAGGCAAGGCAAATGCCTTGTCTAGTAATGGTGATGTTACCATCAAGTGGCCTGATTTTCACTGTTCCCCTTCAGTTTTATGTTCCCCCAAAGGCATCCATCGCACCTACAACTGCTCAAAAACTGCATCTTATACGTCTATGACTACTATTTAAAATAAAATATCTTTTTGCTTTTGTTAGGGCGATAGAAGTACTTAGGCACGCACCAAATATAGTTCAATCACCTTAATTTTTCGCTCACAACGCCGACCATGCTGATAGTGCCAGATTTTCTGCAGAATAGGGCCCTTAATACTGTCATGTTAAATTCAGTGATGATAGGTACAGTGCATTCTATCCTTCAAAAAGTATTGTCTTTATATATCAGGATCGTAGGACCTGCATACGTAATGTATCACTTATGAAGTCTATTAACATTTGAGGGAGGCAGGTACACATCAGATTATTAGACTCATTTTAAAAATGTAGTGCAATTATTGCGGAATAATAAATGGGTGTAGGCCCATGAGAGCTTGCCTATTAACTTTTTTTGGCTGTGCTTACACTTAAGGCTCAGAAATTCCTTTCCCTTTTTTTACTTGCTTCATATATGTCTTGAGCAATCTTTGTTTCTTTTTTTTTTTTTTTTGTAATGGCCCTAGCTGGGTTTTTTCAGTCAATGAAATAGTTTTTTGTTTCCATTTCTTGTCGGTTCTTTAATGTTGATACAAACGACTGCACAATGGTTCGCGCATAGAAAAGTACCACACTCTGCAAACACTGTATTCTGTTTTCTTTTGACCTCATGGCACCACGAAGTAATGTTAAATTTGTTCCACTGCACAGTGTATGTAATTGCTAGGTGAAACATGTTGGTGCACCTTGTTGGCCAAAGCATTTCTTTGGACTGGTTGGGTTATGAAAAGGTAACCATCTATAAGTGCGCACAAAAAGGCCACACAAGTCTGGCTTGACAATCTGTGTTCATGACCTCTGCTAAGCATTATAAAGAAGTTTCTTTTTTAATTATAGAGTGGCATTAGCTTTACTCAATACTAGTCTGTCTCTTTGTGTCTCGCGTAACAGAGCTACTTACAGCAATTCTGCGCATAGCAACGTTGCACAGGTAATCCCAGCGAGGATACCTGAGCAGCCTGTCACCTTAACCAGCATTGGTAAGAGGTGTGCTAATAATGGAGATTCCTAAATAGAAATAAAAGATTGCATGTTAACTGGGTCGCATTAGATTTAAAAATTTATAATCGGCACGCCGAGTTTCCTCCTCAAAGTTTTTTCTCTGGACTAGCATGGTTCAACTTCCAACTTTGTGATTTCTCGTGAGGAGGCTCACCATGCATAATTGTGTGATTATATCTAGCTCCTTTTTTAGGCGTCGATCAGCACATTTTTGTTATCGCATTCTGCATGCTCAGTCGAATTCTCTGTGTACATTCATTTGGCTAACGTGAACTCTTTGTCAATTTGTAACTGTTGTCAAAACATCATTAAAATCTGCAATGGATGGTCATCTCTGCCTTTAAAAAAATGCACTTTCTATTTGCCGCCGTCAAGCTCAGAATTTGCATAACTTGAAATGTCCTTCGATAATGTCAATTGTATCTTTTAACCCTCTGTCATCTCTATTATTCTACTTTTCATCTCTCCAATCCCTATTTTTTATACAAAAGTACTTTGTACTAAATGGCAGCTCCTTGAAGACATTCATATTAGATTCTGTTTATAGGACTCCCTCCCTCACAGCCACAGTGTTGACCACAATTTAGCTTCGCCATCCACTTAATCTTCTATTATATCTGCTTCAGTGTACATTCATTTTACCACCAGAAGCAATGCTTTATTACCTCCTTAGGGGACAGGATGGAAATGTAGTCTTCGTAGATGGCGCGAGCTTTCTCCTCAATCAGCTCCGGGTTCGACTCCTGCTTGAGGTCCTCGCAAGCCAGCCAGAACAGGATGTTCTCTTCGCTGTACTCGCACTTCAAAAAGTCCCTAAACACCTTGCGGCCAGCTGAAACACAAAACGATGGAGAGGAGAAAAAAATAGAGCAAGACAGGGTAAGAGTTGGTGAAAAACTACATTTTGGGAAGTCAGAAAAAAAAAAAAAGGGCAACTCGTGTAGGAGCAGACGTTTCTGGGTGTATAATAAGGAATCATTAATATCGTCCTCAACAGCCTGACTACACCTACTGCAAGGCAAGGAACTCTCCCGTCTTCCTCCAGTTAAACTGGTCCAAAAATAATAAACAAGGTTAAGAAGATCAACAGTGACTGTGTGGTTTGAGGGATAAACATGTTTTTTCCTCATTAGCGGCTGACAGTTCAAACCGCAGACCCGATCCCGCAATCGCGAGGCTGATAGGGATAACCTTCCATTGTGTAACGTAGGTTCCCCTAAAGATGGCTTCCTAACATGCTCTGATTTGTCTATTTTCTTTGAAACTACTGTTGCTGCTTTCCTGCGGTATGGGTTGGGGAAATATACCATGTACAAGTAACACTCGTGTGCAGCTGGCATGAAACCTTCCTTCCCCAATCAGCTGTATGCAGACTACCTCACATGATAAACACTATCTCAATGCAGTGATATTTTCCATACACTCTAATCTGCAGAAAACTGCTCCAGCAATAGATTTTCGTCGTAAACTAGGCTGCCCTTAACGCATAGCAATGTCATCGCATGGTGAAAATAGCCAGTACAGTGAAATATAATTTCAATCATTCTGAATTTGTAGTAGAGAGTTTGTACAGATTCTGACTACTGTCACCAATATGAGTGGGTCAACAAAGTTGTTATTTATTTATTTATTTATTCAAATACCCTAAAGGCCCTTCGGGGAGGGCATTACATAGGGGGGGGACACACGAAGCACTTTGATAATACTTAGTTCAACATCAAATGAAGAGAAAAGAGGGAAACAAAGAATACAAACACCATTTTTGAAGTACAGCATAACAACACTGGAGCGCAAATGGAAAAGCTTAAAAATTCAAACAGCTGAGATTAAGAGTTCAAAAACAATGCAAAAAACCGTTCACAGCGCAGATTAAGAATACAAAAACATCTGAAAGAAGGTAGTGGTATTCGAGGGAACACAAAAGAAGAATTATTAACTCTATAAAATATAAAACAGTGGTGTACAGGGACATCACATTCCGATGTGAGTATGCAGCATTTTGTGAAATTTGTTTGGGTGAATCTCGGTAGCAATATCTGATGGTAGGTTGTTCCAGTCACTTATGGTTCTACGTATGAATGATTGTGCGTAAAAAGATGAATGGCACACCGGGCGATTGACTTTGTAGGCATGGTCACGGCGAGGGAAAATGAGACAAGGTGGCTGAAAGAAGTCGTCTGTGAAACAGTGTGTCTTCGTTGTAATGATAGTGGATCTAATTCGGCACAATTTTTAAAGATGTAACATTGGTGTACGGGGAATAGTCCGTAAAAATGAAGCGAACAGCACCGCTTTGCAGGGATTCAATGTTATGTATGGTTATGGTTATGTTATGGTTGGAACGCGAAGGCCCCAGCATTTTTATCTGTGACCGCTTACCAAAGGAAGATAAGAAGAATAAATCACATTGGAAGTGCCGAGAACATGACTCAAATTAAATGTAAATAAATGAAAACTAGTGTTGCCGGTAAATTGAAAATTATTTTTCGACTTGACTGCAGCTTAGTGACTGAATCAGAGCAAGAAAAATAAAAGTACAGTCAGCTTCAATATGCAACATTTTTACCACATGCAAACCTATTACCTGTATATATAGTGGTCGTCCATCAATTGTGTATTTCGTAAACTGTGCTTGCAAAATGGCATCGTTAATTCCTATACTGTTCAAGCAGAGTGTTTGTCAGAGCAGGCCCTAGCTTTATCTGTAAAATTCTTGACACAAACTGGCTTTTGCGCAGATGGAAGTGCTTGCAGTCTACCATTAGTGATCCTTCAATTAATTCGTGTTTGTTCTAAATAATAACCTTTCTCTCCTAAAAATAACATGATCAGTAGTCAAAGAACCTCAGGTGGTCTAAACTATCTAGAGCCCTGCACTGTGTCATTCCTCATAGCAGTTGAGCCACTTTGGAACATTAAAGACACCATAATAAACTGCGAAACAATGCAAGAAGATAAGGGAAACTAACAAATGATAAATTCATTGACGAGAGCTGTAATCCAAAAGCTATTAGCTTCTATCATTCAAACTTATTTTTACTTTCCATGTATACTCCATTCTTCAAATTAATAACAGCAAAAGCTTAATTAATCATCAACATACTGCTTTTCACTGTAGTATATAAAAAAAGGAAAGAGACGCAAACTTTGCCGCCCACAGTTCAGACTACGAGAAGTGAAGAGATGACGAACATACCTGAACATTTCATTAGCTTCTCAAACGAGTCTCCCCACGTCCGGATCTCTTCCAGTGTGGGTCTGCATTGGAATGAAAGACAAATACCACAAGTTTGAGAACGTAACTCCTAGTTTGCTTCACTGCATGTGAGTGAACTGACAAAAAGAAAAATGACATGCTGTTTCGTCACTAGCAGTAGATTTGAGTGAAAACATTTCCAGCACGCCATTCAGAAGTCGACCAGACTGTTATGCAAACAAATTTAGTTGTTTTATTTCTAGCATAACCGAATGGCTACATACGTAAATTAAATCGAGATCTTTGTCAAATGTATGTGCTTAAGACACTGGCCTTCTCAATGTGTTAGATTTTATTGATAAATACATACTATTACGTTCAAGCAAATCCAGTCGACATATGCGTGATCATACATATTCATGCCATATAGTATGTGGAGGTCACAGGCAAGAAACAGTAATCTTCCCTGTAGCTAGACCCTTACTGCGACATGTGAAGTCTCTATGCGGCATCACACAGAGACTTCACTCATGATAAGTGATGACAAACACGAAGCTCACAGAGTGATTTCCACTCTAGTTCCAATGTAGGCTTTGGCTTTGTTGGACTTGAGTCATGCACCAAATAGTAGCCCAAGCAGCACAAACCATTGGCGTGTCGGCAATGTCGGCCATACATAGAACTAGAACTGGCACATTTCCACCACATGCCAATGTTGGGCCAATCATCTGTGCTGCCTGGGAGGTTTCCTCCAAGCTGGGAGTTCATGGCCACATGACATTGTCAGAGAGCCTTTAAGATATGCTAGATTTAGCCACATGCAGCTCAGTAAAGCCTATGAGGTTCAAGAAATTACAAATAGTAATGTCCTCAAAAGTCGGCATATCTTTGTAGCAAAACTACTCTTTTAGCACATCATACTTCGAGAGAAATGTCGCCGTGTGAGCTAAACCACTAATGTCAAACCAAGGCTTTCAGCACTGATGTAACTATAGAGTACTGACAATTGCTTGTAGCTCATGTGGTAACTGAATATACTGCATGTGCTTGTGATACAAATACCAGAAAGTAACATGTTTATGCACATATTGAAGAATCTTGGCTAGCAATCTCTGTAGGCATTGCGATTCTGTCCTCGTCCCTCTTGGCTCCGTAGTGCACACAATCCATATTCTCTTGAAAGTGATTACCTTTTATCAGACCAAGTGCTGCCGAGAAATACAAAAATAGACCGTGGAAAGTGTGAAAGCATGTACGCATCATACCAGTTCAAGAGAGCAGCCAATGTTTACATAAGAGATAGGTAATTCTTTGATTTCTACTGCAAAGCTGCTGGTGAAGTTTTACAACAGGCAAATATAAAAGAAAATAATGCATTTGGTCAAGATGGTGTCTGCTACTTGAAATTGCAGCACTCAAGAAGATGAAACACAAACAAGCGCTTGTCCATGTTTCCTCTCTCAGTTCATCTTCATTTGAGCGCCGTGTTTTCTTCTCAAGACAAAACAAAGAAGCATCTACCAGTCTAATAATATCCAGATGGTACTGCTCAGAAGTGATGCACGTGAACTGTGTTCTTGCACATACATATATAACCACTTCTAGTTTTCTTTTAATCTCCAAATAAGAACTAACTTTTATCGCACTGCCATTTAGGTTGCATATAATCTCATGCCAAGTGCAGCCGTTTAACGTAGTATAGCCAATGGTGATTACTCACGGTGGTTCGCCGTCTCCATTAAATATGCTGTCACCCGCAGTTAGCCTTTGGTTGTTGTCCCGTGGTGACCTAACATTGCCGTTGTTGCTTTTGAGGGCCAGGCTGCAAAAAGCAAAGAAGGTGCAATATTTTAATGTTGGCACATTAAGAAAGAGAATGCATATATGCGGGAACAGAAAAGTCCAGGCCACATCACATCAGTATACCGGCTCACAAATCTGCATCTTTTGTTGATGCTGCTCTTTATGTTCTCACTGCAACTGGGAAAAGAGGAAGGAGCTCTTTAACCAACTTTTAGGCTGAGCATGTGTGAGTAGAGAAATAAAAAGCTTTTCAGTCGATGGGCTGCACTTTGTTTCTATACTGGTGTTAAATTCCTAAGTAAGCACAACCATCATTGTTGAATTTTGACTAAATAACTTCTTTAATATTGGAGTGCATAGTCAAGCTCAGCACAGCCTCAGCAGAATTTGCTGTGTGCTCAGGATCACAGAAAGGTCGCCGTTTTCGTAGGAATTAAGAAGCATTGCAATATTTCAAAACCAAGGTACTCAAGCAGGATCCATATCTGTACACAAATTACAGATGTTATTTTCTTGTTGTGTTTTTAATCACTACTTCAACAGACCAATGTACATGGTCGCTTCCTATGGAGAGAATGACCCTTTCTCGCTTCACTCCCTCTGTACCCCTGCCCATGTGCAAGGTAACAAATTGGGCACTATGCCCAGTTATTACCAGTTACAACCGCCCTAGTTTTCCTTAATTATCCTTCACTCTTGCACTAACTCTGCCTGCATTCAGCAGCTATGTTCAAACCCACCTGGAAAGCTTGACGGGTTTCTGCAAGCTTGCATAGACTGGCCGCGATCCTCTCCTACAAGAACAGTGAGACACAGAAACGAAAATCATTAAGTTTTTACCAAAGGCACGGCCTCATAAGGCGTCAAGGCTGGGCTGGGGCAGATAATTTGCACAGAACTCGACCATGGGTCTACTGCCAATATACCCTCCGTGGGTATGCGAAATGCACAGTGAATAAGTCTGATGGTGGTTCTTGAAGATACGTAGCAAGGTAATGTCGTTTTCTTTACCACAGATAAAACTGATGGCCATACTTTGCAAACTGACAGAAAACTGCCTCCATCTACTGCTTTCTGTCAATTCCAAACTACCCGTCCCCTAAATATTTCCGAATGAACTGGACAAAAAAAATGTACTTGCATTATGTTTTGACTTCTGAATTATTATCGACAGAACTTCTATGATGCATCAACATAATGGTATCAGCACAGAGCTATCACTAGTGCTATATTATATGCCACATACCACAAATGGTGCATGACGTACGATGTCGTCAACTCTTAGTTAGAACGTCGCACTGCGCCGCTGGTCCTCTGCAGAGCCATAAAATCTATTGTGCAGAAGCAGTGAGAGCCATAGGTAGGGCTTCATGCTCTCGCTGCTCCTGCGCTATAGTTTCTACGGTGCCCACCAGAAGCGCTTTGCAGATCACCAGCAGTGCGGTGCAATGTTGTAACTAAGAGTGGACAACACCGTATATGTCACTTTTTCTGTGACAATGTCACTGTTATTCGGCGTCCGGTACAGCGTAAACATTCTGCACAGATTGCATTTTACAGAACCCCTCCATTCTGCAACTTTTCAAACTAGTTGCAGAAAATTTACAAGGTTAGAACGTTGCTTTAAAAAGTCGTGAGCTTGTAGAAGCCTTGAAAATCTAACTACCAGGTCAAAATTCAGAGAGCAGTAAGTTGCTCAGAGTTCCTATAAGGCTTTTTTGTTTCTGGATATGCTGTCTTTAAGGGCAAGCTAATCAACCTACAGGTCGTCTCGACACAGTGCAGTGACCATAAAGTGCAGGTATTGCGCACGGCACGCACTCACCAAGAACAACTACAGCAACAGCACCAACAGAAGCAACATGTCTTGGACTGCTTGTCGCGCACGGGAGTCGCTGCGGACACTTCCTGTGGAGGCGACCCACTGTTGTTGTTGTTCTGCAGGCTCCCACACACCCGGCCCGAGTCTCCGCCGCCCGATGGCTCGGACACCGAAATGCCGACACGGCTTGGTCCCGCCCACGATGGGCTGTTGCAGGGAGGAGAGAAACATTTTCAGGACAGGCCTACAAACTTGAGATGGTCTCACTGGACACAATATAGAAACGTAGGACATTGTTTAAATGTTTACTGTATAATGTTTTGTGCAGCTCTGCTTAAAAAATAACAGTAAAAGTAAGGAAGAAAATATGCAGTCTGTCACATATCTCTGTGGACACCTGAAACAAACTGTAAGGGAAGAGAGGAAGGTGGGATTGAAAGGAGGGAGAGAGGAAGAGGTGCCGTAGTGGTGGGCTCTGGAATAACATAGAAGATGGTTAAAAGAAGACTATTTAAGTTCTCTACACTGAGTTAATTAAGCAGGAATGCATATGCTGAAAGATATGGGGTTGTCTGTAAAGCAGCAACAGAGTATAAATACGGATGAGAAAACAGCCCACTGAGCCTCCCAGAATAATTTTATGGAGAAAAATGTATATAGAGTAGAAAATAAAGGGTTGAAAAACAAAACAGAGTTGACGTTTAACGCCCATTTCTCTTCCAGTTCCTGACAGAATCGGACAATTCCTGTGCCATGAACGAAAGTGCAGACAGTGGAATTGTTGCATGTTAATGATTTGGAGCTGCTGAAAAGCTTAAGTGACACCAATATTTAATTGCAAAGCTGATATTACATGGCAGAATCTACCACTTGGGCAGCTCCTTTGAGATGAGAGGATGTAATATGAACATTGAACCATTCGGAACACTTTTTTTGTTATCATGCTACACAAGCACGTTTTCATGGCTATAGGCTGAGATGGAGCTTTATATTTATGTCAGCTGGCACCTCACATAATGTGGTAGCTGATGACTCTATGGTAATGAGTATACATAAAATAATAGAGGCGCGTGTTCTGTGTCTTCTTCTCGTGTGTGTGTCTTCCCGTGCGCTTTATCTTCAGTCAAAAGCACAAAATAAGGGATCAGTGGTTGAGCAAATAGAAAACATTTCATGTATGCAAGTGAGAATCGGCAAGGGGAGCTGCAGACGGGAACCATTATAATGCGGTTATGTCATACCTTAAGGCGGAGCTTAGTTGTACCCCCAATATCCTGTGGTGACTATAGTATCTTCCATGGAAAAGTAACCACTTTTTCTCGGTCATATATATATATCAGGTGCACATATGTAACTTAATTCAGTCTTATTTTCTAGTAAGAGCAGTTAATGTTCCTCTAATTACATACAAGCAGTCGTGATTTTGAGTGATTGCAGTATGGAACACTATTGCCGTACGAAAAATAGTGGTTGGGACATATAGGACAAAAATATAAATATTGATTTTCCCATGAACATAGTCTGCAATACCTAAACAAACAAGAAAAAACAAGAAAATAATACCATGCTTGACAATGTAGGATGAATCCTATCTCTATAGTTACCGGGTGCGGGTGACCCTAGCGACACCACTGCTCATAACGTTTAATTAATTCATGATCGAGCTGATGACTTCTTTTTCAAGTTGAAGCATCACAGAGCTTGTCAGAGTTTGGGTTTTGATATGAGACACTGCACCTCGGATTGTTTTGTTTTTAGAGTGGACTAGCTCTGCAGAGGCTTTTGTAACTGCCGCTTTCATATGTCCTAGTGCACATTTCAGATTCATGCGTCCTCGCGCAGCACCTGGTGTCTGGAACGACGACAACGGGTGCGCCGCCGGCCGCCGAGGCGATGGAGGGTGCCGGTGAGGGCTTCTTGGCGGCGGGCGCGGGCGCAGCCGCGGCTTCCGCCGCCGGCGGCTGTAGCCTCGCGGTCGCGTCGGGCCGCGTCGTCTCGGCTTCGGCGGTCCTCGGCTCTGTCGTCACTTCCGCTTCCGACTCTGCCGTCGTCGCCGAAGGGGGCGTGGTCGGCGGCACTTGTTGCAGGCCGTCGCCGTCGGGTGGCGCCTGAGTCTCCGGCGGCGACTCCGTTGTCGGAGGCGGTGATGAGGTCCGGGCGGTCGGGGCGGGCTCGCCGGGGCCTCGGCATTCGGGCGCCTGCCGCTGCTGTTGTTGTTGCTGCTTGGGGTGTTCCTCCGGCTGCGGGTCGGCTTCTTCGGCTGCTGAGGCCCTCTGCGTGCTGTTGGACATCTGCGCAGAACACGGGACAGGCTCAGGATGCGGGGGGCTTCGAGCGCGCAACAGTGGCAAAAGGGGAGGAAGGTGACGAAAGCGACACAATAAATAATGCGCTGAAGCACAATAAAGACAAACAAAATAAAAAGTAGCGAGAACTGTACAATAGAGTAACGGGACAGGCAAGAACGAATGACAATATGCAGTTTGCTGGCGAATACGCAGCGCTCTTGGGTGGCACCCTCGGGCTGCACAATTAAGTGACGATAAACTCTACTCAGAGATTTTGCGCAAGCACACACACACACACACACACACACACACACACACACACACACACACACACACACACACACACACACACACACACACACACACACACACACACACACACACACACACACACACACACACACACACACACACACACACACACACACACACACACACAAAAAAAAAAAAAAAAACTGGGGTCTTCAGTACGGACTACGATTTCGGCACGCAGCCATGTTTATGAAAATAAAGCTTTGAAATTGTTCTGTTCTCTTGTTGATCTGATACCGCCGGCCGGTTGCAACTTTGCGAACAGACTGTGCAATTAAAGCGCAGAAAAAGACACCGAAACACTGAAAATCAAGCTGAAAATTAAGGAGGTCGGTACAGGAGGAACACTGATGTTTACTTATAAATGAGAGCTCGGGTATGAACGCGGCACAGACATAGAAAAACGGGCGCAGTAACGATTGTCGTCTGGCGGCGCCCCTGCAAAGCATGCTTCACTGCAGCTTGAGGTGGTTTGAGAGTAAGCCAACCGTTAGGAAGCCATGAGGAAGTAGGACGCCGGAATTATATTTGCAACTAAAAGGGAGCCAAAGCCAGCGCAGAAAACAAAATACAGACAGTGCAAACGTCTAATTACTATCGGTTGCCGATACGAGTAGCCCTCGGCACGCGGCCGGATGCACTCGGAGAAAGCAGAGGCCGGGCGGCTTCCATCCCTTGGAACAAGATGCTTTCGCAAATCTCTCCGCCGCGTATTATGTTCGTATGGTATTTTTCCTGTAATAGTTCTAACTAAACCGTGCCAATTTCGCCAACAGTGATGAAACGAACGTGGAAGTAGTACATGCTACTGAACTTCTTTTGCCCTAGATTTTGGCTCGCGCTTCTGTTTTTTTTTTTTTTTTTTTTTTTCACATAAGCGTACTGTTTGCCGAAAGGAAAACGTGTCATGGGAAAGCAATCGCCTGTATGCCCAAATTCCAGGGAGGACATTTGCAGGCATGTTATCTCTCTCACTATTCCAGAGGTCTGAGTCACCTGGAAGCTTTCATGGGGTGGTCGAAGCTGCCTCTCATTATGCAAGCGCATAACACGTACTCGTCTCTCGGAAGGGTGTGGACATGAAAGCGAGGTATGTACTGTGCTGAAAGACGATGACACCAAACGGCATGGAATCGACACATTGAATGGCGTCCCGGGGACGTTCTTCGTCCCGAGATAGCAGTGCACTCGCTGTATGATTAAAAACAGGCAACAACGCCGGACACGATATCTGATAATGACGGCATTCCGACGTTCGCAGCATAGGAGCCAGCACAAGGTGCTGATTTCGTCCTTAGCTGATGTTCCTTTAGTAAGGCGGTACTTTGCTTCCTGGATTTCTAGTTAAAGCTGATGGCTCGGTTATACAACATACACCACACGGGTTTATGTAATTATTTGTATATTGTTGAACATCTAGTGCCGACCATTATTATAGGCCGGCCGGTAATAGCACCGCGCTTCCATTAAGTGCATAATAACGAATAGAGGGACTATTAACGAAGGATTTCTTTTTCAGCATTTTCTTGTGAATGAATCTTGTATTGTTTTCTGCTCAGCTTAAGCTCTCTTGCCTTCGGTAATTATAATAATAATTATTAGCAGCAGCGACTTTCGCCTCGCCGTGAGCGGGACAAAGCTTGGCACACCTGGGAGTCAGGTTAACAAAAGCCGCGCAATTCTTCTCTTTTACTATACATTTGGGTCCGACTTTCTTTTTTTTTTTTTTTTACATCTCTTGCAGCGGTCAAATAAAAACGTAGATTAAGATAAGGAGGCAGTTCCGAACGAACATGAGCGCTATAGGAAAGAGAGAAAGAGAAGGTGGGAAGCAACAGCTGCGCATCAAAGGACTCGGGGAGATGATAAAGCATGGGGTAAGGAGTAGCAAAGACGAGGAAGGAACAAAAAAAAAAAAGAAAAAACAAACAAACAAAAAAAGAAAATAGGGTGCTGCTGTTATCGAAAACACGCTCTCTCGGGCGCTTCGGATTCGACAAGAAGAGCAAGGGCCCGCCGAACTCTCCGCTGCAGGCCCACCACTTCCAGATGACGCGGTGCATTACGCAGCGACAGGTTCTCCTTCTATAAACAAAAAGAAATCTAAAACAACAGAGTACGCGATAAAAGTAAGACAACTAGTATAATGAAAAAAAAAAAAAAGAGAGGGAGAAGGAAGAAGAATATATTTTAAGGGAGCTTCTTTATGTTGGAGGAAATCACACTATATCGAGAAAGTCAAGAAGAGAAAAAGAAAAGTAAAGGAGAAAGAATAGAAAACAAATCCCAAGAAGTTTCCTTTTTGTAGAAAATAACAGAAAAACAAAGCAAAGAAAGAGTAAAGAAAAGAAGGAGCAAGGAAAGAAAGGAAAAAAGAGAGGGAAGGGGAAAGGAAGAAGAATTAGAAACGTAAAGTAGAAAAAAGATAAGGAAGGAGGAATCAGGGCAACTGATTAAAAAAAAAAGCAGAAAGACAAAGACATGAAGTCCAGAACTGCAACAGTGCATTAACATGAAGAAAAAAAAAAATAAGCCAAGAAGGCAGGGAAGACAGCCGTGAAAAAGCCCATCCAGCCGTAAGCATGTGGGCGAATGTTGTGCTGTGCCAGTTTATCGGAGAGAAACCTGCCGCTCGTCGTCGTTTCTTCTTTCGTACGCGTTGACTTTCGGCTTGTTTTCTTCTGGTCTCAAAAGCGAGGACTCAGTTTTTTCTCTCTCTTTTCATGTTTTGTTTAATTTGAGATGTTTACGCTGACAAACCGAAGAGAAACTGGCAGCATGCGAACAAAACATTAACAGTGTAAGTTCGGTCAGTTATGTAACAGTTTCGTTCGAGCTTTTCCTCCGGTATATATTCTTGTCTAGGATGACCGGCTTTTAAAAGCTGAAGTAGTGCCCCCCCCCCCCCCCCCCCAAAAAAAAAACGCGTACGTGATTTCCTTTCAACGTTATGACCCAGCTGTTCTTTATGCAACGTGGTGTCATGCCATTTCACTCCTATCAGTTAGTCAAGTTAAACTAGTTTGCGATAGGGAATCGAGCCAACGGCAGATGTACACCTTATATTGTATGTAGTGTAGGTGCAGCTGTCCACTGACAAGTGAGACGCATACTACGCTCTCATTTTGTTCACGCCAGCGTGCGTACGTCCCGCCGCATTGGGTTCTCGTTTCCGGTTACCCGGCTACTTGCATGCCCCACACTTCTCAGCTTCTTTCTTGGCGCAGCGGCTACTGCATTAGAGAGATTTAGCTTACCGTGATCCACGATCCGCCACCGTAGCTCTCTACCGCGCATGGGCGGGGCGGGGTCAAGCTGATTGGTCCTGATGCAGCAGGTCTATGTGCTGACATCCAATATGTGGCGCCATCTGTCGGCGTCAAGGGGGGTCTGGGCATGCGCAGTGGAAAGCACGGTGGCGGATCCCAGTAGCGGATCGCGGATCACGGTAAGCTAAAACTAGTTTTTCTTGAACCAACATTTTTGGTTCATGGCCCCTTTTCCCAAGCATTTCACCCCAGAAGAGCCGAGCACCAGGCCGGGGGAAATCTTGTACCCATTGGAAACCGGTGGGTACCCGGCGGGACTGGGGATCGAACCCCGTACCTCCCGAACGCGAGGCGGATGCTCTACCACAAGGCCACCGCTTCGGTTAAAAAAGGGCCACATAACGGGCTGTTGCCGCGCAAGGCGGACTTATTGTTGTCCGGTGGCGGAACGAGTCACTGCCACATCGGCGCAACTATTTGGGCCGTGACCCCCTTTCCCAAGCATTTCACCCCAGAAGAGCCGAGCACCAGGCCGGGGGAAAGCTTGTACCCATTTAAAAACCGGTGGGTAACCGGCGGCACCAGGTATCGAACCCGGTACCTCCCGAATGTGAGGCGGATGCTCTACCACAAGGTAAGCTAAAACTAGTTTTAGCTTACCGTGATCCGCGATCCGCTACTGGGATCCGCCACCGTGCTTTCCACTGCGCATGCCCAGACCCCCCTTGACGCCGACAGATGGCGCCACATACTGGATGTCGGCACACAGACCTGCCGCGTCGGGACCAATCAGCTTGACCGCCCCGCCTACTCGCGGTAGAGACCCATGGTGGCGGATCGCGGATCACGGTAAGCTAAATCTCTCTATTGTTTCCGCTGCACATCTGTCGGTGTTGGCGTATCAGCGTGGCTCTTCACGCGGTGTCTGCAGCTTCAAGGCTCTCTTGTCATCACTAGACGGGCGCTATGACGTCACCAGAGCAAATGCTGCGCGTGATCGCGCCGGCCACTTGACCCTCCTGTCAACGCGAACGGAGCCGTGTGGTGTACTGCTCTCTCAGATACGCACGTCACCTCCGCGCCGTGGTAATACTGCGAGCACGCCTTGGAAACATGAGGACGAGCAGTACTAGTGAATTCAGAAATATCAAAATTCCAGAATAGCAATGGCACACACTAGCTGGGCTGGATGAAAGGCAACTGCAAGGTTTTAAAGGGTGAAAACTACAGGTAAAAAACACGTTAAGGGACCCAGCGGAAGACCGGCGTCGTCGTTGTGAGAGAAAAACTAAGAGCATACTTCTAGCAGATGCTAGTTCTCCGGTTACATCACCATGCAGTGATTGTTCGGTGGGTCGTGCCATGTCACTGGAGAAGATGACGAGACAAAAGCTGCCAACTCGGGCAATTACTTCGAGAGGGTAATCGAACCCTCCGGGGTTGATCCTGAGTCAGAGACCCACACCTCGGTCACGCTGACATGTCCGTATGTGGCTTGGTAAAAGCAGCTCGAGCTTTGAATATCTATGTCGCACCTGGTCTTGCACACGGCGTGGTAGCCAATGACTGCGTGCTGATAACCAGTACGTGTGAGGGAATGTGTAAGCGTATATATCATACCGTTGAAGGCAAAGCTTAAGTGTCCCCAAATTTATTTTGTACTAGCATTTGAAACGATGACGTCATCTCGAAATATCACTACGATGGTATTCATGTTTCTCCGGAGAACACAACACTGGGCAGGGGCCAGACACGTATTCGTCACAGGAAGGAATAATCGATTACAATTGCTTCAACTGAAATGCAAATAATTTTATGATCGGTTACACCCTCCAAAAAACATCCAAGCAATTACAGAAAGGTAACACATTGTCATTACCTTATTGTCCGTGCCACTTTTATTGGCGTAAGACCATATATATACGCCCCGCAGTGGTTAGGGCGCTCGATTACTGTGTCCAAGAATGCGGGATCGAATCCCGGCCGCGGCGGCCGCTTTTCGACGGAGACGAAGAACAAGCCGCTCGTATGTTGTGCGATGTCAGTGCACGTTAAAGAACCACAGGTGGTCGAAAACCACTGCGACGTCTCTCATAGCCTGAGTCGCTTTGGGATGTTAAACCCCATAAACCAAACCAAACCATACCTATACAGACTAGAATGACACGGCGCACCACTCCTGATCCGTTGTCTGTTGCATTTTATACGCTGCGAATTTGCTCTTTTCTGTTTTCATCGGTGCTGATTGTACGTTTTCATGTGGAAATATGAGCAGCGACATTCAAGCCTCTCTCGGTGTACGGGCTCGAAGGCCAGGCGGAGTTGCTCGGGGAAGACCTTGCGGTCCTTGCTTATCAGCTATGGCACGCAGTTACGCCCGACCATTGTACCTCAATCGCGGAAGAATATTCCGCTCTAGCATTGAAGCTTGCCACCAGGAGGTGTCGAAGAGACACCGGTGGTTACACAACCTATTTTTTCGGAGGATCAAAAGTAACCGATAGTAATCAGGTGACGAAAAAAGAAATCGATTATCGATTGCTTTACTCTTTGCAAAAATTAATGAATCAATTAAAGAATTCGAAGAAGATTCAGTTTATTACAAGCAATCAGTTACTTATAAGTAGTTATGTAAATTTATGGTAGGGTACCTATCGTGACATCCTTTACATATAGCGCCGGTACATTTTGACTAAGGAACGTCTGCTCGAAAAAAGGAAAACACATGCCTCCGAAGGTAAAGCCCGTGTAAGGCTGTTGGGGAAACGCATGGCGGATACAGGCGAAGGCAGCGGAAATATTACTATGCATGCGATGACAGCATTACTAAGCTTTTCTACACTGCTTCCACGCTTTGAGAAGTCTAAATATAATCATCGCCCTACTGATAAACCAAACGTTCTGCGGGGCAATAACCTCATAAAATCTCATCTAATCGCATAGACTCTCATACGGTGCACATCATTATCATAAAATATCGTACAATATTTATGATAATCTGCAAGAAACTATGAGACTTTATGCAATTATATGCGACTTGTATGATCTGTTATGTGAGTTGAGTGAGATTGTGTGAGAAAATGTGAGGTTATTGTCTCATACAATTTTTCAGTAGGGCGCTTCAATTGACAACTGCCTTATCACACCGAATACTGGCGAAAATAACTTGGTTATAACGTCCTCCACAAGCTTCATTCATGCGAATCCTTGAACTTCATCAAATTCCTTAAGACGATTCAACTTCCTTTTTTTTTTTTTTTAGACGCATAAGCCCGTAATTTTAGCGGCCACAGACGGTGATCGTCTTCTCGTTTTCATTTTAATTATAACCATAAAATAGAATAGAGCATGCAGAAAAACTACAGCACGTCGCCTACAGCTCACGCTGCAACGAATAACGAATAGCAAATATATCTCAGCGAAAAAAAAGAAAACATTTTGGAGAACTAATCATTCCGCTCCGGAAAACGAGGGACAAGGCTGAACAAGCCGCGACCAGCAATTGACTCCGCTAATCGGAGTATAGTGCTCTAGAAGAGTGCCGTATTTGTCTAGTCGCGTTTGCATAATTGGAGACGTAAAATTCCTGTTTATTTTCTTTCGCCGACAAAACAGAAAACGGAGCGCCGAGTGAGGTAAAAAAATATATTTAGCATAATAGAGGCAGAGACACCCCTTTGTCCGTGTTTTCTCACCCTCGTTCTTTCCAACAGGAAATGGCGACAGTGAGCCTCTGAGCCATGGAGGAAGGAAATAACCTAGGAGAGGTCCTGACGTCACTTTTTTGAAGCCGGCGCGGCCGCGCCACGACCGGACGCTGCAACGTCTCTCCTCCTTTTTTACACTCTGCCTTTTCTTTCTCCGCAACGCTCACAAACCCCAGGCCCTTAGCAACGCTGTTGCTAGTGGCCCGAGTTTTCATAGCAACAGCGATGCCGTTGCTTATGGCCCGACTTGGCTAAGCCTAAATTTTGACGTCACTTCCGCCACACTTTCTCCAATGCATTGGGAATGGCAAGGGCCTCTCAGTTGTTTCCTTCCTCCATGCTCTGAGCATTTCCCAAGACGTCGTTCAACAAAACTTCTGCTAAGAAGCCGTCATCAATGCAGGTCAGAAAAAAAAAATGTTGAATTTTAAAATGCTGACGAGCACTTACTCCGGCCTATGTATTCCTTCTTCACATTTTGATATATATTTTTTTCCTCCAATCGGATACGAAAAGGAACGGAAAACCGGATACGCGGACTTCCAATCCGAATCCGAGCCGTATACTTATAGCTCTCTAATGAGGACGCGGAGACTCTGGGAGGCACGGAGCGAGCGGAGCAACAGCGGCACAATGGATAAGATGGAGAGCGCGGCAGAACCAATGCATTGAACTCACCTGCTCTGGGTCCTTTTAGATTGAACCTCAATGAAAAAAAAAAAAAAAAAAAAAAGATGGTTTAAGCATGGCTTGAACCTAGTTATACGAGCGAAATCTATGTTAAGCACGGTTTTGCATGGTTTTACAAGGTTGTACACGGCTTGATGGCTTGAATTAGGGAAACGCTAAAGGGGGTGGGGTGGGGGCTTCTCTTTAGGAGTAGACGTATATCGCCTTTAATACCGCATTTTTGTTCAGCGATTTATTTTATAATTTTATTGAAGTTGGTTTTTGAGGAAACGATCGCGCAGTATGTTCTCGCTTGTCTGTGGACAGTTCAGTTCAGTCGGTCAGTCGTGTCCGACTCTTCGTGACCCTATGGACCATGTCACGCCACGCTTTCCGGTCTCTATCTTCCTAACATCACATAACTTCATCTACAGCGCCTCGAGGATGCCATCTAACCATCGCGTTCGCTGCCTACTCCTGTCTGTGGACACCTATGCTTAATTTGTAAACTGGTTTACAGAAAAGAAAAGGTGCAGCATCTGTCACACTTCGCGATGAACACCTGAACTGCGCCGTAAGAGAAGAATGCTTGAGGTCGAATTTCAAGGTCATTCGGACCCAGCGAGGCGAAATCCGAAGTTACATCATGGGTAGTAGAGGTTACTTTCTAAGAGTCCCCACGTTACATCATGGGTTGTAGAGGTTACGTTCTAAGAGTCCCCACGTTACATCATGGGTAGTAGAGGTTACGTTCTAAGAGTCCCCCCAGCGAAGCATCTGCCTATGTGGGGAACTGCGCTTGAATTACCCGTAGGTGAGTGGTAATGTGCAAAGAGAAGACCGCACAACGCTTGACGTTGTTGTTGTTCGCCTCCTGAGATATGACACAATTCACGAGGAGGAATTGGCAAGAACTCGCTGAGGAATCCCAAGGAAAACGATCGAAGTGATCGCAATCTAAAGGGGAAGTATTAGTCCTGTACGAATGACACTGAAATGAAACTGAAAGCATAACGAGCAGATAAGAACACACCATTGATTGTGAATAAAAAAAATTAGTTTTAAAGAAAACCCAACTTGTGAGGGTTTTCTTTAAAGCTCCTTTTAAGGGCTTGCTGTGGGCAAGGGAATGTGCAGCAATATAACCTAGTCAATCAACTTTTCCGGGCGGTTGTGAAACGTTTGTCGGAGTAAGCCCATATGTATGGATACGAGTTTAGGCGGGAGATTTTGCACCGCACGAGAGTCACCGATACCTAACACTGCCGAGATCTAAAGGAGCGCACATTCCATGCCTGCAGGTGCAGCCAAAATATCACGGAGCACGCTTCGGCGTTTAAAAATTTTCCGTAAAGAATATCCGGTATGGTATGGGACTGTGGTATGATATGATATGGTATGGTATGGTATGATATGGTATGGTATGGTATGGTATGGTATGGTATGGTATGGTATGGTATGGTATGGTATGGTATGGTATGGTATGGTATGGTATGGTATGGTATGATATGGTACGGTATGGTATAGTGCATGAAGCCCAGCACCCCAAACCGATATCGGCTGCGGAAGACGCCGTAGTGGAAGGCTCCGGTATTATCTAGCACGAGGAGTGTTCTTGATGTGCACGGTATGGTATGGTAGGGTATGGTACGGTATGGTATGGTATCGAAGTGCAGGTGGTGGTTTCGGCTTTGTGGTTTGGGCCGTTCCTATAAAAACTAAGTATGATAAGAGTTTGAATGCCGAACCGTGCTTGGCAATACAGACTTTGTCAAAGTATAAAAAAGAAGAACCGAACAAGGGTAAATAGGGTACGCCTCAGGTCGCAGATGAGCCAACGTTTCGACAAGTGGACTTGTCTTCGTCTGGGCGACAAGTCCACTTGCCGAAACGTTGGCTCATCTGCGACCTGAGGCGTACCCTATTTACCCTTGTTCGGTTCTTCTTTTTTATACCGTGCAAACCATCTTCTTCCTTTCGTTCTACCTGAGACTTTGTCAAAGTTATGCGAAGCCGGAACTGTACACTAAATGCTGAAAATCCGCGGTAGAAAGTAAGGGATTGCTGCACCTATACGCCTACGAAAAAAAAAAACACCTTTTGTTGGCAGCAGCGACATATATTGCTCCCCTGACGAGAACGGGTAGCTTAGTAAGCACTCCACGATCGCCGACGAATAACAAAAGCGATATATAAAATAGAAGAGGGAGGCGGTAGGGGGTGTGTTGGTTGTTGCTTGCCGCAATGAAGAAGCATGCACTGCGCTGTTTTCAGGCGCTGCCATCAGTCGGCGAAAGTTCTGCACAAACTCGAGAGGTGACATCATTTAGACCGACGTGCAGGTATAGTGCCGATATTCACGCCGTGGAGCCCATGAACAACTCGTTGCGGAAATACGACAAATTCATCACTGTGCAATTAATGGAGGACATGACATCATCTTCCAATGGCTTCCAGGACACAGCGGCATAGCGGGCAATCTTCGGGAGGACAAGGTCGCACGATCAGCCCACCAAGACGGCGATTGTGTGTTGATTCCCTTTTCTAGGGCAGACTCAGCGGGCAGGCTTCTCGCACTTGAGCGGGAACACACACTCTCCTTGTAGAATTCTGGCCAGTTTGCGAACTGCCACTTAAAGTCCCTGGACCCTGACCTGAAGCTCCGGCTTCCACCTGGCCTAACCCCACGCGAAGAAACTTTGCTGTGCCGCCTGTGGGTTGGTGTAGCATTCACAAACTCGTATTCTTTTACAATAGGCGTGGCAAACAGCCCTGCATGTACAAACTGTGGATGCGACGAGTCTATAGGCCACATTCTTTGTGAATGCCCTATATACAGCGAGGAAAGACAGTGTCTGTGCCGTACGCTGAAGCATCTAGAGGGACGCCCATTGACTGAAATTAAGATTTTAGGTCCCTGGCCACGGCGATCGTCTGCGGTGAAGGCCTCCCCGGCACTGCTCCGCTTTATGAGAAGCACAGGCCTAATCGAAAGACTGAGTTTGCTATGAGATGACTGTGACGTGATGTGAGGAGACATGCCTGTGATGTGACTGTACTAACTTCACCCATTCATCTCTCACAACTTTTATATCCACTCACCCCTTTCACCCAGTGCAGGGTAGTAAACCGGTTGCTATTACGGGTTAACCTCCCTGCCTTTCCTCCTCATCTTCCTCCTCCTCCTCACGCCTTCTTCGATCTGTAATTGTTCATTTTTGCGTGGTTGAGGGATGTACGTGGGATCTCGTGTTTGCGAGCGGATGACATGAGGCGCGCACAGGAATTATACAATCAAAACACTCAAAACCACAGTCAACCAAATTTCCAGAATGATTAGAAGGGTGACCTGGCACCGGAAAGGGATGAGGGAGGAGGACACCCTCCGCCTTGTACAGGCCCTAGTCGTTGGCAGGAT